>NW_015547688.1:1835994-1863256 GCF_001515605.1 Sinocyclocheilus anshuiensis
AAAAATAAAAATAAATAAAAAATAGAACAAGTAAATAAGGAATAAAAATATACAATCGACAATTGTATGTACAGGTATATAACAATAGACAGTTGTATGTACAGGTATATTATGTGCAAATTGGAATGTAGACTGAGTATGTGTGTTAGATAAATAAGTGTATGAGTGAATAAATAGTGTCTGTTCCACAGTTATTGTTAAGTGTTCATGAGATGGATTGCCTGAGGGAAGAAACTGTTCCTGTGTCTGGTCGTTCTGGTGCTCAGAGCTCTGTAGCGTCAACCAGATGGCAACAGTTCAAAGAGGGAGTGTGCTGGATGTGAGGGGTCCAGAGTGATTTTGCCAGCCCTTTTGCTCACTCTGGATGAGTACAGTTCTTGGAGAGAAGGGAGGGTTGTACCAATGATTTTTGAAGGATATAGTGTTGTTTTCACTGCCAGGCCAAGCACTCTTTTGGGCTTCGGGTTGTGTGTGAGATTGACATGAGGTCAGGGTTGCGGTCAGGTTGGCCCCAGGTCACGGGACATCCAGGCAGCGCGTCGTTCGCTCACCAGCTGAGGAAGCCTTTAAAGTGAGGGAGGCAGTCGAGGTGGGGAAGGTGAGAAGGTCTACAGGAGTGTTTTCTCATGAACCTGGCTGACTTGGGGCAGCACTTTCTGTGGCACATCGAACGCTGAATTTGGGCCAAGAGGCAGTGTGGAACCGGGCCCACAGGTGCTGCACAGATGCCTCCGGAGCACTGCAAGAGGCTCTGGAACACTGAACCAACAGCAGCAGCAGCAGCAGACTGGAGGAGGCTCCCGGCTCCCTCCTCTAAGCGAGACCCTCACATCTGCTTCACCATTCTCCTGCAGTAATTACCTCTCACACCCACTGAGCAGATGACTCACCCCACACCGGTCACACCCGGCACATCTCCAACCAAGTTCTCGCTCTGAAAAGAGAGGGATTTCAATGCAAAAATTAATAGAAAAAACATTGTTTTAATGTGCTTTTTTTTTTTAAATCACCCTAAAATGCTGATTTGAGATGTACACACAACAACCATTATTTATTTATATTTTTTTCATTTATTCATCCTTTGCAAAAAAGGCCTAACATTGCCTAATCAACAAAATTTATCCATCTCAGTTTTTTTTTTTTTTTTTTTTTACAAATTAAGAATAAAGTATTTAACTTTATAATGCACTTATCAGAATAATGCAAGCAATCAAAAGTCAAAAGTTTTAATGTGTCAAAATGTATCAATTAATTAAAAAAATTAGAATTATTAGAATTAGGTATAAAATAACTTCTGAATCATTCAGAATTGAACAAATAGCTGTAAACCGGCTCAGAGGAAGAATAATCTCTTTTTAACCTTACAAATGATTGTCAAAAGCAAAATTGCTACAAAAAGCATCATATTTTCTGAAATTGTGACGTGCTATAGCAAAACAGGCACTACAGTATGCTTGGAATCAACACCCCGAAATTAGTAAAGTGCTTGATTGCATTCAGCAAGTATGATGCAGACCAGTCTTATTTGAACAATTTCATCAGACTTCAGACTCTTTGAAGGCTTTCTGAATGATGGCCCTTTCTGCTGCTCTTAAGTTGTGTGATTACAGCACCCTGCACTGCATCAGATACCGAAAGCAAGATAAAAAGCAAAAGAGCTGGTAATGGAAATCTGTTTGGAGCGGTGCGGATTCTAATATCTAATTTCCCCTAATAAACTATAACCGATTTAATCTCCACCTTATCAGGCCAAGATTTCAACACTTTCCTTTTTAATTGGCTATTTTGTAATCTTGATTCCCAGTGGAGCTGATGGTCTGTCTCTCCCTCCAGAGGGCTTGCATGAAATCAGTTTGAAACGGTGTGTCAATCTCATTTTGAAGTGACCATCTGGCCGGCATACAGGAGTCGGGGATGGCATGCCGAACCCCGGGGTCTTGGGGAGGCAATCAGCAGCAGCTTTACACAATGTGTTAATGCAAATTTATTAGAGATTTCCTATTGGCCGCTTTAATCTGCTTTGTGTTGTCTTCAGTCTTGGGCTAAGGACCTAACAGAGGACAGAACACACGGAGCATGCAAGCGTGCGCACACACACACACACACACACACACACACACACGGATCACAACAGGGCTCTAAGCATGTCAGTACCGTTGCTTCAAGCGCATGAGCTAATTTCTTTGGGGATGAATAAAACATTAAAAACAACAATAAGCTGGAGCTGAACATTGGGCTCAGCATTCACATATTCTTTTGCAATAAAGCACATCCGCTTCCCAGACCCTCAAAATCAAATGACGCCACTTGTGTGGCGTTGACCTATAGTGTTTTAAGACTTAGACTGCAATAGTGCATTGAAGTCCAGTCATGATAGTATGGAAATAAACAACAACAGATAACCAATTCAACAGATAGTATGTTGCACGTTCTTTGTTTGTCTACAGCATATAAAACAATTCAAACTCCAAAACGGTTCGCTTGAAGACAAGCCGAGTGCATTACACAGTTTCAAGGTTATTTATCACAGCAATAACAGTCCGGCGGTTGTGCGAAAGCTGCAGTTGTTTGTGTTGTCTGTTTTTATTACGATAACTGCGAGAGGAAGTTTAATTTGCTCAATTTTGGATTCTATTGAGATGGCACTGTAATACTATCAGTCTCACTTCATTTTGATGTAATTAAACATATGTGCAGGGCAGCGGTATTCTCAAAGTTACATTATCATATCTGTGAGAGACAGGAAGAGGGATTTGTGAAAGTATGGGCACTGAACAGGAGTTCTATGCAAACCTTTGATTTCATTTTAACTTGAAATGTTCCTTAACAAAAGCAGAGAAGTAAGAGATAAAGAAATGGAGAAAAATACATTCCCATTATTTTTAATTGGACAAGCACTTTCACTTGACACTGTGGAGAGAGCCTTTACGAGATAAGTTAAGTGAGTTGTTCCACAGAGACGGAAAAATAACTATTTTTAATTCGGTTCAAAAGGCTAGGGCTTTAGAGTTCTTTTTTTTCTGGACGACGGGACAGAATCGCTGTAAACAATTGCCTTTCTCTGCCAGGGAACTTGTTCATTTGCGCCTTAGCGTGCGCACGTGCTTCTGCACACAAGCTGCTTATTTAGCGGTAAGTTATTACGCGCAAGCACTCGGTCGCACCGATAAAGGTTGAAAAAGATCAAATAATCCTTATCGCCGAGCTGACCCCGGAAACATTACTGCGAGAGTGCACGTAAGAAGCGCAATATGACATTTATCAATACGAGAGACATTTTAAACAGCATACAGTTACAATCTTGTCATCATCGCTGACTGACATCTGAGCAAATGTGTTCATTCTGTATCGGCTGAGAATAATGGGAAAAGCCCTTGCATTATTGCCAGCTCTTCCTGGAAGCTATAGAGCCTGTCATTAATCCCAACTGTCTGTAAAATTGAAGCAATAAAAACCACTCGCTGTACATCAAATATCTCAGCAGTGATGCTCAAGAAAAAATATAGATCCGCAGACAAATAAAGAGATTTATCCGTGATTGTTTCAGTTAAGATTCCTGGGCTCCCCGCGTTCCCTTTGTTGTACATGAGAGAGACATTACACCCATGGCAGCCCATGACCTCATTTGCCGAGAAGAAATTTAATTAACAAGGCAAACATTGTCTGTGACAATGCCTCTGCTGAGACTCAGCTACTGCCCAAACCGGCATCGTAACAGTGTGACAGGTGGCCTTAAAAAACACACACATCCGCTCCCACAAACATGGGTGGTATTAAAGGGGTCCTATTATGCTTTTTCACTTTTTTAATTTTAGTCAGTGTGTAGTGTGTATGTTTGGGCATTAAAAAGATCTAGAAAGTTACAAATCTCAAAGTCCACTCCAAAACCGCTGGTCTAGAACAATTCTTACAAGTACAACACGACGTAACTGGGCGCCGCGGACAGGTCACAACACATTTTGTTTTTCGGAAGGTGGACCTTCATCAAAGCCGGAACTAATCGAGCCGTTTGTGCCAGCCTGGGGAGAAAGGTATTTTAATAATGTAAATTATGTGAAAAATAATGTGTTTTTTCGAACCACCAAGCATGAGAGCATGTTCTACTACACCCCCAAAACAAAATCAAGACTTTGTAAAAGAGCATAATAGGACCCCTTTAAAGCACTGCTTTGAAACGGCACGTTTTTCTAACGCCCGTGCCAATAAGAAAATAAACACGCTGCAATAATTGCTCCAGACCCCACGCAGCAGTTGGCCATCCACACACTCATGAAAAAAAGATGTGTGGAGTTTTGACTGCAGATGCCAGGTGAGCTGACAATATGCTTTTGGTTCTCAGCCACATAAAGAGAGGATGGGAGCCTTCGGCCTTTTGCATCATAAAGCCATTCAAATCTCTTTGTAGCCCACTGTAAAGTGCTCGAACAGAAAGGGAGGGCACCGATTTGGCAGCACATGGCACGAGAGGCATTGGACGGCTGTCATTCATGAGGAGTGTCTGTACCTCTGTGTAGCTGCCCTAGGGTTGGGTGTTAGTCATTTAGCCTAGGGAGGCTGATTACAGAGCTGTGTTGGCTGAGATCATGTGGACAGAACGGGAACAAAATAGAAATCAGTGGGCAGTGGATGCTTGGGCCTTGCACAGTTTACACTGCTGTGACACGATAAACAGCCTATCATTTAGCCACACGTCTGCTGAGGCTACAGCCTCCGGCGAAGCATCACCACTTAGCATTTCTGAACATAAACACTGGTTGTGGGCCATCACAATAATGCCTTTTAAATTCAAACTTCATTTAAATGGAATTTCAATTGACGTAGTAAACAGGAAGCAGAACTACAATTCAAATTTGAATGCAAGGAAGTAGAATTAAAATGAACTGAAATACAAAGGTTTTGTCAAGTGAACTTTCAAAGTTAAAAAACCTTCGATAAAACGATGATAGAATGATAGATAGATAGAAAGATAGATAGATAGATAGATAGATGATAGATAGATAGATAGATAGATAGATAGATAGAATGTCTGAAGGTTAATAAGAATGATAGAACAACAGAATGACAGAACAATAGAACGATAGATATAATGATAGAACGATAGAATGATAGATCGATAGATCGATAGATAGATAGATAGATAGATAGATAGATTCTTCAATTCTGAACAGCATCTTTGAACAGAAATGCTGGTAGAGATCCAAACAATCCAGAGACTGTTAACCTGCAGTCCGACTCCTTTGATTTCTAAAGCTTTTTTTTTATTATTATTTTTTGCCTTTGCGACATGCATGATTCCCATTCAAGGCTTGGATGAATTGGATAGTTAAACTCCGTTGTGTCTTCATGTGCCTGGAAATGCCTTCCGTGCTTTGTAAATGCATTCCATAATGTACACAGAGGGTTTTTTCCACCCATTATTGTAAGAGCAATGCCTGAACAAGCAGAACAATAACAGAGCTAGTGCTCCATTACCCCAGCTTCCATTCATGCTAATGATGTGCACCATTACTCTTCTTCCTGCTTTGGCTCCTGTGCTATTTCCCTGACTTACGGTGCCATATATAACAAGCAGAATCATACAGGATGTAGTGGTTCTTTATGATGATGTAGGGCACGAGCCGAATCGACACCAAGGTGTTGCCACGTTGGCTTCGCTCCTCCTTTTCCTTGGGATTATCCAGTGTGAAAGCATGTAATTAGGTCTGTGAGGATATTAAACTCATAGCTAAAGAGGCTGCATCAAAAGCAAAAAGCACGGCAAAACAATTTTAAGCCTAATTTGGTATGAGACACCACCGGCCCAGTGGCGGCATGCAACAGAGTCATTTACGATAAGGATTAAGCTTGCGCAATCAAAAGATAGAACAAGATAATGTGGCGAGATACATTTGGAACACAAGCAATTAATGGAGGAAGCATGACACGAGCTGCTAAAGATGAAGGAGGAGAGGAGCTCTCAGCACTTCATCATTATTAATGACAAAGACGCCTGCGTCCCGCACGTCTCCGGGTGCCTGCCACTGAGGCTGCCGTATGGTTTGGGGAAGCCAGACGGAGCTGTCAGAGGCCCGTCCGGATAGCGTGGCTGCTGTCTATTACTCATGTGACTAGTGAACCCACCAGGCAGAAAATGACTGGGTTCACAAGGTGATTAATGAGCTCTCGACCGCCACATGTCAAAATATGACGGCGATTGTTAAGCTGCCGGCCTTCTCCCAGGACGGACCCTATAATGCACTTTCATTGAAAATCAATTTGGTGTTTCCCTCAAAACGGGAATCGCAGTGTCTTTATTCATTAACACAGTGACATTATGTTTAAACGGTGCAGTTCGTCTCAGTCCCACAGGCAGGACGTGCAATTGTTTTTCATCTCAAAGCACTTCCAGCCAGATATTCGGTTGCTGGCATAGTATAGTGCTGAAAGAGTGCATTATATAGGGTGGTAAAAGAAGGTTCCAAAAGATTGGTTTCACAGCAATGGCACAGAAGAACCATTTTTGGTTCCCCAGTGAACCTTTCAGTTAACAGTTCTTAAAATAATTATTTCTTTCTTAGTGTGAAGAACATTTTCTTAAAATAAAGATTCCAAAAGTGGGTTTTCGGAGCGACGCCATAGAAAGAACCATTTTGGGTTCCCCAAAGATCCTTTCAGTGAAGAGTTAAAAAAAAAAAAAAACTTGGTTACACGTGTAACCCTCATTCCCTGAGGGAGGGAACGGAGACGTCACTTCGTGACCGACGAATTGGGAATCTCGCCAGAGAGACCAATCCACTTCGAATGTAACTAAACGAGCCAATGGACACTGGCATGCGGAATCGCATCTGGCTGCCACACCCCACAGCCAGTGGGGCAAAAAGGGGGTATGCAGTATATGCAGTGCATAGGGGCGCCGCACGGAGGGGGGCACCATTTTGCCTAAATCATTCTGTGAAAATCTTCTTTAATAAAACGTTATAAATAATCAAAAGCTTAGTTGTTAAAAAATAATGTAATTAAAAAAAATTTATTGAACGTGTTTTAGCATTTTTAATGAGTTCAAAATGTATAATAAACTGAGTACATATCAACCGCTCACCCTTCGACACATTATTGGTACAGACAGAGTCACATGACCAAAATGAATAGAGGAGGGAAACGCTCTGGGGCAAAGAACAAAAAAGACAAAAGGGAAAAAGAACAATGCATTAAAACAAGGACAGCAATATCCAAGTGAACTAACAGAAATTGGTAAGCTCTATAAAGACTCTATAAATTCATTCAACATTTAACGTTGTTGCTTAAGATGGCAAAGTGATCAACGTTAATATCAGTTAATTTCTGAGTATCTCTGTTGCTCAAAAAAAAAATCATGCTATGTTTGTGAATGGGCATTTTGAGAGGAGCTCGGATTAATAACAAGGATACAAACAAGCCACCTTTCGCCGAAAATTGCCGTTTTGAATTCAAAATAGGCCATTTGTGTGATTCGAGTAGTTTTTTTTTGTTGTTGTTGAAAACTCTTGCTACTTAATAGGCTACTTCGTATAAAACAATGCTGAACTTTGACAATGAGGTGATGTTTAAATGTTATAATAGTGATTTTATAATATCTAAATATAAATCCAAATTCCAAGCTTGTGAAAAGAGCTATATTGCGGAGTGGAAATGGTAAATGAGACAATGAATGATCCTTTGCTACCATCTAGTGGTTATAGTGGGAATATCATGACATTAATTTCTATAGTATTTGTATTTCTACCAGGTGGCAGAAATCTTCCACTTAAGCATGGCAAATTTTTCATGAATTATCTCTAAGTAAAAATTAAAAAAAAATGCAGATGAAATTACCTAATTAAAAAGCAAGCAATATTTCATGTGTTTGAAGAAACTTAGGCCTACTTTTTAAAAAAACAATGCGTTCTACTGTGTAGGGTCAGCCATAAGTTTAGTTTAGTTTAGTTTATTAATTTATAAAGCACATTTCAAAACAACAGAAGTTGCAACCAAAGTGCTGTACAGAGGTATTAAAACAAAATTAGAACAAAATTAAAACAGAATTAACACACTTGATCAAAACCTTGGAGGCAAATGTAAAAATATAAACACCCTCAATTAAAACATAAAGAATACAGATAAGTTTTTAGGGAAGATTTAAAACAACCAGAAGAGGAAGATCTAATATTGAGAGTGAAACTGTTCCAGAGTCTGGGAGCAGCCACCGAGAAAGCCCGGTCACCTTTAGTTTTGTAATGTGAGCGAGGAACAGAAAGAAGAAGATGATTGGAAGAACGTAAGGATCTTGAGGCATTGTACGGGACAAGAAGATCACTGATATACTGAGGGGCAAGTCCATGTAAAGCAAAATTTTAAAATCAATCCGGAACTTAACCGGTAACCAGTGGAGAGAGGCAAGCACAGGAGTAATGTGCTGACACTTTTTAGTGCCAGTCAGTAGCCTGACTGCTGCGTTTTGAACCATCAGCAAACGATTTACAGGTGAATTAGGCAAACCCAGGTATAAAGAGTTACAATAATCCAACTTTGAGGTGATAAATGCATGAATAACAGTTTCAAGGCCTTTCTTAGAAAGCATTTTCTTGATTTTGGCAATAGATCTTAGCTGAAAGAAACTGCTTTTAACAATAGCACTAATCTGCTTATCGAAACTCAAATTGAAATCACAAATGACACCAAGATTTTTGACACAGTCATGAACATTTGAAGATAGAGAACCAAGCTGATTAACTATGTCAGAGGTCAAATCTGGTGGGCCAAAGGTAACAATTTCGGTTTTGTCGTTGTTTAGCTGTAAGAAGTTCATGTCCATCCAACATTTTATGTTACACAGACAGTCAAACAGGCCAGACACAGAACCATTCTTATGGAACCATTCTATTCTCAGGAGTTAAAGGGGATGTTATACAACACACTTTTCTTTTTTCTTTTCACTTTTCACCTTTTCCTATGGTATTGAAAATTGGGGAGGGGGTTCGTACCTTTGTCACTTTTTTCACCCTTTTTTCACCCTATCCTTGTTATTAATCCCAGCTCCTCTCAAAATGCCCATTCACAAACATAGCATGATTTTTTTTTTGAGCAACAGAGATACTCAGAAATTAACTGATATTAACGTTGATCACTTTGCCATCTTAAGCAACAACGTTAAATGTTGAATGAATTTATAGAGTCTTTATAGAGCTTACCAATTTCTGTTAGTTCACTTGGATATTGCTGTCCTTGTTTTAATGCATTATTCTTTTTCCCTTTTGTCTTTTTTGTTCTTTGCCCCAGAGCGTTTGTATCCTTCCATGCCCAAGCTAGTTAATGGTCTTTTGGTCATTGACTTGCAGAAAGTTTTCTGTGGGAGTTCGTGTTAGGGGCTACTAGAATAAAGGGGTGTGCCAACACTGATCTTGCATACCCCTCAGCAAATGTGCAGTTGCGCCCCTGCCCACAGCGCGGGTATAAGAGGCAGCAGGTGCACCGCATTCATTCATGTTTTCGCTGAGGAGCCAAGCCAGTGACCCAGCAGCTCAGCGGTGGTACAGCAACTATGGCGACGGGACGTGACGTCTCCGTTCCCTCCCTCAGGTAACGAGGGTTACACATGTAACCGAGACGTTCCCTTTCAGTCGGTCACTCTCAACGTCACGTCGTGACCGACGAATTGGGAATCCCTATCAACGCACCACAGGTGCTGCCCCCTCCAGTGCCCTGTGTAGGCCTCCTGACCCTTCCTATAAGGCAGACGATAGGACCGGGCTCTACACAGAGAAGGTCGACTACTGCTGTTCCTCGAGAAACCCAAACAGTAGGACTTGGATAACATTGGGAAAGCGTGCCCTCCCACTTGGAAGAGGCAGTTCAGCACCGACTGAGCACGTTCCTGGGTAAGGCGTGCTGTCTGGTTGACCGAACCCAGCTCCATTCCAAGAAAAGAGATCCTCTGCGTTAGCACAAGTTTGCTCTTTTCCTAGTTGACCCAAAGACCCAACTGGTTGAGGTGTCTGAGAACCACGTCCCTGTGTGTGCACAACTGATCGCGAGACTGTACGAGTATGAGCCAGTCGTCGAGATAGTTGAGGATGCGAACACCCTGTTCTCTCAAGGGAACAAGGGCCACCTCCACGACTTTGGTGAAGACACGGGGTGAAAGGGACAGCCCGAAGGGCAGGACCTTGTACTCATATGCCCGACCCTCGAAGGTGAAACGCAGGAATGGCCTGTGTCACGGGAGGATCGAGACATGAAATTACGCGTCCTTCAGGCCGATCGCTGCAAACCAGTCTTGGGGACGGATGCACTCGAAAATGCATTTCTGCGTCAACATTTTGAACGGCAGCTTGTGAAGCGTGCGATTCAGAACTCACAGGTCCAAGATTGGTCGTAACCCACCACTCTTCTTGGGCACATTGAAGTAAGGGCTGTAAAACCCCGTCCTCATATCGACTGGAGGGACCGGCTCTATCGCGTCCTTCGCCAGCAGGATCGTGATTTCCACACACAAGGCAGGGGCATTGACAGCTTTTACTGATGTGAACCGGATGCCCCTGAAATTGGGGGGACGCCAGGGGCGAATTGAATCACGTAACCGAGTCTGATGGTCCGCAGGAGCCACCGAGACGGACTGGGGAGCGCTAACCAGGCTCCAAGAAACCGTTCCAGTGGAACCAACAGAGCCACCAATGTACCCGCGGTGGGGCAGTGCAGTGGAACACAGGGACCCGGCCCGGGGCCTGTGAGGGCCACGCCTGTGATGGCAGAGGGCGGGGTCTGGGTGTGAAGTGTAACACTCATCGCCTACGCCTGGCTCCACGGCGCTGCCTGGTGGAAGGCTGCTGCTGCTGCGTAGGAGCAGGGGCGGACGCAGGGGGGTGCCCTCGGCGACAAGCAGGCTGAGTGGCTGCGGCCAGAGTGGAAGCAGCAGGTTTCCTCCGGCGCATGATGTGTTTGATCGCCTCAGTCTGCTTCTGCGGTGCCGAGAGCTGCTGGGCTAAGCTCTCGACCGTGTCCCTGAAAAGGCCGGTCTGTGATACGGGAGCATTCAGGAATTGCACCTTATCATGCTCCTTCACATCGGCCAGACACAGCCAGAGATGGTGCTCCTGGACCACATCGTTCCAGAGACTGTGCGGTTACCTTCGTCGCTCGGAGTGTGAGGTCCGTCGCAGTACGCAGTTCATGTAGAACCGTCAAGTCATGACCACCCTTGTGCAGGTCCCTCAGGGCTTTGGCCTGATGAACCTGCAATAATGCCATGGCATGAAGGGCAGAGGCCGCCTCCCCACAAGCTCTGTAAGCACTGCCAGTTAGACCTGACGAATACTTACAGGCCCGCGAGGGGAGACACGGATCACCCTGCAGATTGGTAGCGGCCGTAGGACATAGTTGCCTGAGTGTAGAAAAACCTTTTTGGTTCCCCAAAGAACCTTTCAGTGAACAGAAACATTTGATTCTTTGTGTGAAGAACATTTTAAAAATCTAAAAAAAACATTGTTTCCACTATAAAGACCATATCACATAGGGTGGTGAAAGAAGTGTACACTCAAAATAAAGGTTACAATTTTTTTTCCAGCAACGCTATATAAGAACAATTTTTATTCCCTATAGAACCTTTCGTGTCACACCCTGGACTCATTCTGTGTATTTTTCCCATGTTAATGGTTTAATGATTTCCAGGTGTATCTCGTGATTCCCATGATTAGTCCCATGATTTAAGCCCTGTGTGTTTCCTTGTCTGGTGTCTGGTATTGAATGTTCGTCTTTCCCCACTACGTGTGTGTTCCTGGTTTCTTGGATGTTTATTAAAGTCTGTTAGTTTGAAGTTTACTCCACGTCTCCTCGTTCCTCGCTCTGTGCTCCTCACAGTAGCGGTTCGTGACAGAATACCAGACCTAAACAGTCCGTGTGTTCCCTCCGTTTATGTTTCCGTTTTTGCTCAGTGTTTTGTTGCAGCGGGGCTGGGCTCTGGGTCAGGAGTGGATCTGGCAAGATCATTCACGGGGCAGATGGTGAATGGCAATCCATGGTGATCCAGTGAGCTAGGTGCGAGAGACGGCAACAGAGCCCGCCACGAGTGAGAATGCCACGGACAGAGAGAGCGTGGAGTGGAGCTCCGCCCACTGCACCGCGGCTGAAGGTGAACTGATTATACATCTGGGACTGTTGGACTTCAAGGGGGACCTTATAGACTGGGAAACCCCCTCTCCTCTCTCCTTCGTCCTCGCTGGTCCCGTCCAGCTCAGAGAGGGCTCCAGTCCCCGAGTTTAGCCCAGAGAGGGTTCCAGTCCCCGAGTTTAGCCCAGAGAGGGCTCCAGTCCCCGAGTCTAGCCCAGAGAGGGCTCCAGTCACAGAGATTAGCCCAGAGAGGGCTCCAGTTCCCAAATTTAGCCCCGAGAAAGTTCCTGTTCCCATGTCTAGCCCAGAGAAAGTTCCTGTTCCCATGTCTAGTCCAGAGAAGGCTCCTGTTCCCACGTCCAGCCCTGAGAGGGCTCCTGGTCCCAAGTTAAGCTATGAGGCTCACAAATACCCCTCACAAATACACTCTTTCCCCGCTACGTGTGTGTTCCTTGGATGTTTATTAAACTCTGTTCGTTTGAAGTTTACTCCACGTCTCCTCGTTCCTCGCTCTGTGCTCCTCACAGTAGCGGTACGTGACGCTTTCAGTGAACACTTCTTAGAAGAACCTATTTTTTCCTTAGTACGAAGAGCATTTTAATGGAATGGAAAGGTTATGAATGTTAAAGGTGCTCAAGGAACCATCAAAGCCATCAAATAATGTTTATTTTAGGAGTGCAGAAGAACCATTTCTGGTTCCCCAAAAATCCTTTCAGTGAACAGAAATATTTTTTCCTTAGTATGAAGAATACTAGTGCCTTTTTCCACTATAGGTTCCAGGGATGTTAAAAGTTCTTTAAGGAGCCGTCTATGCCAATAAAGAATGTTTATTTTAGGAGTGCAGAAGAACCATTTTTGGTTCCCCAAAGAACCTTTCAGTGAACATGTTTTCCTTAGTATGAAGAAGATTTTAATAATTTAAAGCGCCTTTTCAACTAAAAATAACATTTTGTGCAATGGGAAAGTTCCATGGACGTTATAATTTCTTCAAGGAACCGTCAAGGCCAATAAAGAATGTTTAAGAGTGTAGAAGAACCATTTTGGTTCCCCAAATAACTTTTCAGTGAACAGAAACATTTTTCCATTAGCATGAAGAACATTTTAATAATATAAAGCATCTTTTTCCACTATAAAGAACCTTTTGTGCAATGAAAAGTTTCCATGGATGTTCATGTAACCATACATGCCAATAAAGAACAGCACAGGAGTCCACAGAGAGCATTTCCCAAATAGATGTAGATGGGCGATGTACAGTAGCACATGGGAAGGGAAAATGTAATGACACATTAAATGAATTAGTTTTCCAATGGGCCCGCAATAAAAACCAATGATCCAGCAATCACCTTGCGCTAATATTAGAAATGAGAGAGAAATGTCAGGCTATGAGGAAAATGACCTCTCATCTAGTGTTGCCTATATTTTCCCGGCGCTTACAGCACAAAAACTGCGCACGAGCTAGGCCATTCGGAGATCAACGGGTTAGTTCGCAGGAGACCACGCTAGATGGAGACATGCATTTGATCTGCGCATCATCGAGGAAGCGAACGTGACAGAGCAAAGGGTGCTTGATAAACAGACGCTATCTGGGGCACACACTTCAGAAGAGGCCTCTCTAGGGGAAGCCTAAAACCCCAGGTATAACAAAGAAACCAAAAGCAAATTACCCTGACAGGGATGAAACAATAGCAAATTGGACAAATGATATAATGTAAGTCCTATAGTCCCCAGCAGAGCGTGGTTGTTGGCGGCGCTCAGAGGGA
The DNA here is from genome assembly GCF_001515605.1 of Sinocyclocheilus anshuiensis. Taxonomy (NCBI): domain Eukaryota; kingdom Metazoa; phylum Chordata; class Actinopteri; order Cypriniformes; family Cyprinidae; genus Sinocyclocheilus; species Sinocyclocheilus anshuiensis. Next base: position 1,849,854 of record NW_015547688.1, read on the forward strand.
ATTGGAAATAAGAATAGGCTTTGATGGTAAAGGTCAGGCAAGACAGTAGCTCCCAGCATGGCCTCCTCATCGAAACATCTCACATAAAATCCCTCAGAAACAATCTCTTACCCAGTGTGCCCATTGTAATGTTGTTGTTAATAATGCATTGTATATAAAAGGACCCAGTTTTTATTTCTCAAGAGAGAAGCTTGTGTGCTTGTGGCTTGCGAGGGAAGATTTGAGGAACAATTGTGACAAGCTCACAGACGGATTTTTCTAAACTCAATAAATCAAAGTGCTGGTATTTCACTGTCATAAAGCTCTTGGTAGCTCAGTGATAAATAGCCTCGTGTAAGACAACTCCTGCAAATGAGTCCATGGAAGAGAGGAGGAACAGGATAACTATTACGAGTGGTGAGAGGCCAAGCTCCTGATTTTATGACCTGCCTGTGCCGTTTAATATATTCTGACAAATTCACATTAAAAATGTATTCATTATTTTGTCTACATGGAAGGGGAGTGCAGAGGTTGTCTAAGCAATTTCACAATGAACCGAGCTCCTTTCAGTGCGGTGATGAGGCAAAATAAAAGTCACATGATTTGGGAATGAGAGTGGAAGTCTTCATATCAGTGAGTTTGACTCAGATATTAGCACAGTGACACACACACACACACACACACTTTACAATCCATATTCTGGTTTAGTCTGTATTCTAAAAAAAGATGTGTATGGGTGTTTTATCAACTTCAGGCATATTTGGCCTTGTGGGAGATAATCTATCTTCAAATGCACTTTTCACATTCTCACTAGTTTTTTCTATTTTGTCCACAACCAACGCCTAACACTGTATTTACATATATCACAGGATAATTTTTATTTTCTTTTACTTCTCTTAAAGTAATGATTAGTGAATTAATAGCGAGAATTGCACCTTAAAATAAACTGTGACCATAAATGAATACATAAAAATTAACCCCTGGGACAGCTAAACACCCTTACAAACCATAGCTATTGGAATACTTCTGTATAATCAAATCAAGTAATCTAAATCCAAATCAACTAAGACATGCATCTTATTTTCCTGCTGTGCACTTTTGAAAACATTGGAAACGCTCACTCTTGCCATTTATTACGCTGAATTTTCTTAATTTTGGACAACAATTTAATCAGCTCATTAATTCCCATTCATGTACGCTCACACAAGAGCCAGATAAATGGCAAATTGTCTGTCACGAGACTCTTACAAATGTCGAACATGATGTTTTTTTTTATGTTTTCCTCAAAAAATGTGTATCTCAATAGCTTGACTAATGGAAGGTCGATATTCTGGAAAAAAGGTGTTGACATGACAATTCTGATTAATGCAGGCATATGCCAGCTGTTTTATTCAGATATCTAACCATCATCTGAACATTGCCTTAATCTGCTTATGCAACCACAGTAATGCATTGACAAGTCACTTGCACAATCAGAAAATGACCAAATTCTGATTAATATCGGAATATTCTTGTGCAAGTAAATGCTATCAATGATTTACGCGTTGACAAATCAATTACAGCTCTGTTCAAAAACCCTAAATGTCTAAGTTATTCCACAGGCCAGAGGCCACCACTGTGTGAGTTCAGCTGAAGCCTTTCCCATGGCGGGGAGGGAGGCTGCTCTAGTAATCTCAGTCTAGACCGTGTGCTCCACGGCAGCAGGAGGCAGCCATTCCCGCTCATTAATCACCCGCCGCCGACACCAGAGACATCCTGCCCTCTCGTAAGGACTAAATAACTCCTGCCATCATGAGCAACAGCGCGCCTAAGCACCTGGAAAACTCGCAGAGATGCTGCTTTTTTGCCTTTGTTTATGTGGGCACTCATCAGCACAGCGAGAGGCCTGGGTGTTGGGGACGGCCGGCCATTTGGACAAGATCCCTACTTCCCTTGACCAGCAGGGTGCCTGCTGCCCAGGCCAGATCAGGCTGAACGAGAGAGAGAGAAGTGGAGGGATTGTCTGCTTTGCCTCATTACAGACTCATTCCAACACTAGCGGCAATACACATTCGTAAAGACCAGTTCGGGATGTGTTTTCCAGCTATTTCAACCACAGAAAGAACACGAGCAAATCAAGAGCGAGTGAAAAACACAGAGAAGAATGATCCAGGATGGAGGAGGGGGCATTACCATGCATTTGCATCTCTGCTCTCCAGACACAGAGTTAGATTGATTAATGGAGACAGGGCTTGCAAAGTCATAACAGGGCTTCTGCTCAGGTTAAGTGGTGCTTAGATTGTTTTATATTGCCTGTGATTAGAGGATGAAGCTGAAGAGTTTGATCGCTAAGAGTTCACACCCTTTCTAATCAGTGGGGCCTTTCGATCCAACCTGCCCTGGCAACTTCAATCAGACATGCTTGAGCCATTTCCCTGAGCCTGACAGCCCATTCAGGAATAGAATAGAAAAAAAAACAATGAAGGGAGAGCAGCGGACAAATGAACATTTAGTGTCGACTATGATTTTGAACAAAATGAATAGTGGTAATGTATTTATTTTAGTCAGAATGACCACTCTTAAATTGGTGGAAGATACCATTAGATCCTCGACAGCAAACTGTTAGATGCGACTATTCTGCGCAGATTTAGGGGGACACATTCATATCTTGCAGGTTTATATTATGTGATAGGAATGGAAATTTCCATTGCTGAAAAAGGTGACTTGGATGTAATATATTTGAGGAAGAATTTTTGTTGTTGTTGTGGTTGTTAAGAAGATCAAATGAAGAAGACAAATATTTCAGGAATATTTGCAAGATTTCAAGAAGATTTTTTATTATTTCTCAAGATAATGTTTTTACCAGTCACCAGGGAAATCGTAAGAAAGATCTTTTATGAAAATAATAGCACACTTGCCTTAAAGTGCTCATGCAGGCAGCGCAAGTTTGAATCATGCTTGTTCCCCCATCTTCTCCTAAAAGATAAGTAAAAATAAAATGAATTAATTAATAATTATTAAGGTTTATGTGGTCAGCCACTTTTTTTTTTAATTACAGTATGTAAACAGTGCACGGACTCACAGAAAAGGACCTTACTGTCCTCAACACTATTTAACCTGTACACATTACCCATCTGTCTCTGCACAATAACGTTTGATGGACTGTCAACCGCACAATGACCTATTTCAGACAAAGCGCAGCTTTTGACAGGTCTATGTCCAAAACCTGAAAAAATTACCGTTTATGATTAAGACATCAAGACACATCCGAATTATGTTTGTGTAACATCCTGTCTTTAAATAAACAAATAAATAAAATGCAGTCTATATCAGGCAGACAACTAGAGGGAAAAGTTCATAATGCACTTCTAATATAATAAATTTTCAATAATGCTAATATTGCATTTTATTTAAACAATATTATTTTTAATAAAACTTCATAATGAAAAAATAATAATTTAATTACATAACATTATTATAATGATAAATAACACAATAAAAAAAATAAAATAACATTCTTTAAACAATATTGTTATAATAATATAAATATAAATATTGTAAAGCAATACACTTTATTAATATTGTATTTTATTTAAATATTATTATGATACAATTGAATAAAAATAAAACAATTATTTAAATAAATTATTAAAATAATAAAATAACATGAAAAGTATAATATTTTAAATAAAAAAGTAATATTATAAAAATTTAAATGTAAATTAATACATAAAACATTTATTTTTAACATAACATTTATTTTTTTATTTTGTTAATAATATCAGTTTAAGAAAATTAATAAAACAAAAAAATAAAATGTTATAATAATAAAATAACTAACATTATAAAACACTTTATGTGCTGTTTACACGTACGCTTACTAAGGCATCACATTGTTGTTCTTGCGTTGCCTGTGTAGAAATCAATCATGAGTTGAAGCTTTGCATACAGAGTGCTATTTGTATTACGCAGAGAGTTCCTACTTTTGTAGAGTGTTCCAAATCAATCACTTAAGGTACTTTTTCAATTAGGATGCTGCTTTAGTTGACAACTGTCGTCCTAGCCAGCAAGCAGCGAGGCAGGTTTTGGAACAGACCTTGCTAACTCGCTAGCGCTAGCCACCGCATGGTGAATAAACACATCATCTTCCTCTTTTGACTTGTGTCTGTAAGACAGCTACAGTGAGAATCCCAGGCAGCTCATCTGTCAGGGGAGCTTCTCATAGCGCCGCTCCTCTTCCCTTTCAAATGCACTGGGTAAGTATTTTAATTAGTTGGCTAATTGTCTAAGTAATTGGTAGACAACTTAGCTCTAACAGTAATCAGTCTCAACAGGGCTGTGCTCTATCACATCAAAGGATCTGTAATGAAGACAGCTAACTGTGGGACGGTCTTTAGCCTGATGCTATGGCATGGGGGTGGATGATCCCTGATAAAACTCAGCTGAGCAGATGAGGCCTCCAGTGAGCTCAGGGGAAGAGAGAAGAGCTTATCGTGATGTGAAGAATATTCCAGGGTTCAGATAAATAAAAGCACCTGGGACACAGTGCATGATAGCTGGCCAACAAGTGGACCCGTTTTCAAGTCTTACCTTCGTTTAAATGTTTAGCAAACTTCCACAACAGTAGGTATAATTAGAGCATCAGCTCTTTACAGTGCTGAATATTTCTTGACTGAATCTCTTTCTTTGTCACTAATAGGGAACAATGTCTCATTATAAGTGTGGAGAAGCAATTTTGAGAATCCATATTTTGCTGTATCAGATTTCATTTTTGGTTTTGTCTAGCCACAGCTATCAATATCTTTAATTTATTCTCATTTCACAATGCCTTTGCTCTTGGAGCAGGCAATTATATATTTGGGATGAAAAGACTAATCATTTCTTAAATTCTTCTATTTATGGGGAATTTTAATCTACCCATTGAGGAAAACAAGACCCGTAATGAACAATTATACAAACAGTCAATTTCTATGTTGTGCAGATGACTTAATTAAAATTAGTAATGAAAAATGAGCGAGTCTTTGCGAGCAGCCGTACTTATCAATTTTCAAATAAGGGAATTGAAATGTTTTGCCTTCCTACTTTGGCAAGGTAATGAAAATGACCTTACTTGTAATAAAGCATGATTTATTTACAAATAAATGGAAACATTAAAGGTATTATTAATTATAGAACCCACAAGCCCAATTCAGATATATCAGAACTATATAATGAGTGAAAATGAAAACTATTATTCATTATGCTACACAAATTCCCTCATATGCACAGTAAGTGCTTTTTATAGAGTCCCAACACTCGGTATTCCTTCCTTGCCTTCACAACACAATTGCACAAACACAAGCTTTTGTTTGAGGTCCACACTCTTGAAAATATCAAGAGCTCTTTATTGGCATTGATGGTTCCATGAAGAATGGAACCTTTGCATCACACAAAAGTAGAAAAACATTCTTTTTAAGAACTGTTCACTCAATGGTTCTTCTATGGAATTGCTGCAAAAAAACCCTTTTGAAACCTTGATTTTTAAGAGTGTATATGATCAGATACAGAAGTAAAGTCGCTGGCTCTTGAATATTATTACTCTTTGAGACAGTGGGGCGCTTGGGTCTCGGAGGCTGTTAGATCCGTGTGTGGGCTGAGGATTTCCTCATTAGTTAGGATCAATGTGTATTCACTCCACATCACTTTGATCCAATGTGAAAGAAATGGTGTGTACACCACACAACAACTCTGAAAACTGTTAGAGTCGAGTCCCTGGAGAGAGCTTCATTTGTTCTTATACTGACTCTTATTATAGCATCAATATGAAAAACTAACATTCGGTTGTTTTTTTTCTTGTTTGTGCATTAATTATGCCCAGAAACGCCTTTAGCGTTACATCGGGCGCCATGTGTAATGTCTGTTGCTGGAGCATAATTACGTGTACGTCTAATATGTTGATCTCAAACACCACAGCAGGCAAGCTGCTTTAAAAGATCAGATTACAGTTATGGAAAACTGATAGCAAATGCATGCATGTTCGAGCCTAAGTGGCTAATTACGGCGCGGCTGCCCTGTGAGATACCTGCGAGCTACTCTACGAGCCATCAGAGGAAATTAAAATGGTCCTCCTCCTGTTCCCTACCCCTCTGCCTGCAGCAAGGGCCAATACACAGAGTGGCACTGACAGATTGACAAATAAGGTTAATAAGTACTTTCCACTTCTCCTAAAGGCTAATCAAATATTAATCCTTGCAGTGTGGTCAGCAGAAAAATAACAAACAATTGGTGGAGAGGAATTGATTGAATTGATTCGCCGCCGAGGCTTTTGAAACCAAATTCTCTGAACATCTTTGAAAACATTTGCACATTCAAGGGAAACACACAGCTCAGTTTCTTTTGAAAAACTTTAAACTGAAAGCACCAAAGGTTTATTAACCATTAGGTTCATTTTTAACACACACACTTTTAATGTGTATACTACTGTATACACACGCATACAGGAGGTTACATTTTATGTGATCAAGATAATATAAAAACAGCTAAATTATGAAATTATAAAATAACTGTTTTAAATATAATTTAATATTTTAAAATGGCACTTTTTTACGGTGGCCAAGAGAGCTCAACGCGCTGCAACTTAAGAAAACACATGCAAATTGAAAAAACACCAGCAAATTAAGAAAACATCTTCATCAGTTTGACAACACACGCGCTGCAAATCCTCACAGCACATGCAAATGAAGAAACGCGCTGCAAATAGCACGGACCACAACGGAAATGTTTCAAGGGGACCCAAAAAAGTGACGGACCCGGTTGGGATTTGTTTTGTGCAGTGGCTATTGGTCAGTGGAGTTGTCGGTGAACTGAAAGGTGAGGTTTTTTTTGTTTATTTTAACACCCTGATTGCATGATTCCTTTGTCTTTTAGATATTATTAGCCTAAATAATCTGACGAATTACACGAGTAACTGTGAAACGTTATATAAGATGGCTAACTTAATTAAATATTCTCAACTAAATATAATTTCAAGGTTAATGAAATCCGCAATGCTTCATTAATTGTTAAAACCAGGTCAAAATACAAAATACAACGTGCAAACTTCAGTCAACTTGTTTTTGTTTTTCAGATCAAAATGTATTGCCCATTTGCTGGTGTTTTTTCAATTTGCATGTGTTTTCTTAAGTTGCAGCGCGTTGAGCTCTCTCGGCCACCGTACTTTTCCCTGTGATGGCCGAATTTTATCAGTGTTAAAAACAGCTGTGCTGCTTAATATTTCTGTGGAAACCATGATACTTTTTTCAACATTCTTTGATGAACAGAAAGTTCAAAAGAACAGTATTTATTTAAAATAATTGTTTTTGTAACATTACAAATGTCTTTACTGCAGTATGTATGTTTGTGTGTGTGTGTGTATATATATATATATATATATATATACACAGTATATATATATATATATATATATATATATATAATATCTGTATTGTATATACTGTATATTAAACTAAATGTTCTTTTTTACATGAAACAGGTTTGTATTATAAGATTTCAAATATTTTAAGCATATTTCAGATTATGATCTATACTTTTTTAGAGTATAATTGTATTACAAAAGAGACTAATTACATACTGTACATAAATAATGATTATTTCTTAGCAAGTGTGAATCGATCGAACATAAACAGCAGAAATAGCAGATCAATGCAATAACCTCCCACGGGTAAATAAAAACAGAAACACGAGAAGCAGACGGCCTGATGAAATACAAAAATATACACTGATATTGAAAGGAAATTGGAAATCAAGCACTCGGCAGCAATGGGGGAACATTACTGTGACAGCTGATAGCAGTTGTGATAGGACAGTTTCGTGGGCTCTGTTTTTTAAGTCCCTTGCTGATTCCGCCTCACTTTTTTTTTTCTGTGCTCTGCGTTCACTAATCACAAGCCCCAGGACATCTCAGGACCTAGTGGACTATGTCTGCAGCCCTACACACACGCACTGATAGGACAAAATTGGATCCAGTGTGAATGCAAAGAAGCTTATCATCCAACATTTCCAGGCTCTGCTCCCTCCTAGAGCATATGTCAACATCATTTATTAGATGTGGCACGGGACTAAATAATGTATGATCACAAAACGAAATAAAAAAAAAGAATCTCACCCAGCAGGTGGGTGGAATAATATTTGGAAAGAATATGAAAATTATTAATAGAACCCCTCGAGGGAGAATTATTTGTTAACATTATCCTATAAGTCATTGGGGGTGCTTCAAATCTATGATTAATCATATAGAACATTTTCAATAATAACGATATTATGGAGTGAAGGCTTTCTATTTACTGCTGGGTCTAAACAAAGTAGACCCTCGTTTAGCGAATAAGTGCCTTGATTCCGATGGTGATTCATGCACATTCCTCAGGCTCATTTTCTCTCTGGACGGAGCTCAATTGCGTGGTTTTTACGGCTCTTTTCCCATTTGTTTTATAAAATTGAATAATCCATAAAAAACAAACATATTTACATTCTAAATGCATTTGCATTTTAACAGAATACATAAAATACTGCATAAAACCTGATGCATGGAACAGCATTACACACTAATTTTAATGAAAATATGGACACAACAAGGATGATTTGATGTCGCATAATGCACGTATACACCTCCATCTGAATGTGGGCCTGCATGCTTGTAGTGCTCCCCACTGATATGGCCTCTAGCTTACAAACAATAGCTGAGTCTGCACAAGCAGTTTATACATTAATGTATGGAGCTCCAGCTGGGGGTCTGAGATGTGTGTGATATAACACTTAGGGCACTAGGGAACCTCTTCTCCACAACACAAACACACAAGCAGAATGTTTTACAGGGCATGCACTTGCTGAGAAGATAAACAGCACAATCAAAAAGCCAAAACACAAAATAACACTATCAGATTTTATGGTGTTCAGTTTATAGCAACAACATATAACCTATGTGCAATTGTTCTATAGCAACTTGTAATTACTCACTGTTATTGTAGTTAATCAAGTGATTTATATATATATATATATATATATTAATCGTACATATTCAAGAGTAGCAGACTGATTGGTTGACTACTTAACAATTTTTTATCCCGCTATTTTCCTTCATTTGATGTGTGATTCATTGCAGGTTCCCTCTTACGCCATGCATGATTAAAATGTATATTTAAATGGAATGAAATATATAGATTGTACTGCATATTAGGGTGCTTATTGTGCTCAAGAGCATGAATTATGTCCACATGTCATACTAACAAGAAATGATGCTTCTAAGCACATTTTGAGAGTTGTAGCTCCAATGCAAATTTGCGAATGTTTGTTTGAACTATGGTTTCAGGAAACACAGTTGGCTCATAGTTGGCTAAGAATGCTTTTGGGAAATGTACCCCTGTCTAGTGGGGGGGGGGTTTGCTGTGACTGTTTCGGCAGGTTACATCAATACACCAGTAGGAGTCAAGTGACTGGCTGTGAGTGAATCATTGAATCATTCATTCAGCCAATTCGTTCAAAATTCTGATTCATTCAGGAACGAAACAAGGGTCTTTTTGAGCGTATCACTGAATCAACCACACTCAGCCGATTTGTTCAAAAAAAAGATTTATTCAGGAATGAAACGAGAGTCTTTTTGAGTGAGTCACTGAATCATTCAACCAGTTTGTTCAAAAATAGGGTAACAGTTTAGTATAGTGACCAATTCTGACTATTAACTAGATTCTAATTAGCATGCATATTACTAGCATATTGGCTGTATTATTAATACTTATAAAGCACATATTCTGCATGACCATATTCTACATCCCTAATCCTACCCAATACCTAAACTTAACAACTACCTTACTATTTATAGGCAGCAATTAGGAGTTTACGGAGGCAAAAGTCTTAATGTTAGCGAGAATTGGACCTTAAAATAAAGTGTGACCAAAAGCACATAATTCGGAAATAAACAGCACTACTTTGTGTTGCAAAGTTCTGTGGCTTGGTTTGGGGGGAAAAAATTGTGTTTAAAACCTAAGTTACTCAATATTAATTTCTTGTTTGTTAAACTTCTGTGCAAAAGGCCTTGTGCTGACATGCATACATATATATTAGGAATACGTAATTTGTAGCAGACAAATATTATATCAAAGTAAATATAAAAGTCTTATGTTATTCAAGAGATGTGGAAAAATATGTGAAGAGTTGCAACAGTCCCTGGTCTCCCCTACATATAGTTTGAAGTAGAGACTTCAAACTGCCAAGCCGAGCTCACATATTCAATACTAGTCATAAGTATCTTTATAGCTAGATGAGCAATTCCTCCAAATTCACTCCGGAGATACTGTGTAATTGACTCCACATCTAACAGTATGGAACAAATCCTACTAGCAGAGGCTAGTCCACAAATTGCATTAAAAACACTCAATTGGCCTGGGATTGAAGTGAGCCACATGTCCCTCCTTATCCCATTAAACACGGAGCTGCTAAACTTGCTGACGCACAGGAAAGCAAGCCCTAACCTGTTAGTATGTAAAAGAAATTAAAGCAAAGAGTTAAAGAAAAAGCGTGAAAACGAAAAACAGGAACTTGCGTTTGTATAGACGAGCTTGATAAAATGAAAACCAAATGAGCTCTGTCAGCACTGTCAATCCTCCTCACTGCAACCCATCCAGAAACAAAGAGTCGAACTGTCACATCATCCCATGTGTGGCATGCCAGACTAGAACATGTTACAGTCCTTTTGATTACATGTAAACAGGTTTTGACATGGGTCTGCTTTAATGTGTAAGACATGCAGAAAATGGGGGGGGGGTGCGTGCACACAACTGAACCTGTCAACAGCCGCTACCTGCTTTAAATCTGTAACCCCCGTTTCAGGCAATCTGTGGGAACCAGGCCTGTGGAGTCTAATCCTGTATTTATCCACACCCCCCTCTTCTGTATCACACTTTCAATTCCACTTGCTGCCTCCTTTGTGCGATTTTCATTTGATCTTGACTTTAAAATTCACAATCTATTCAAGGTTTTTTAGTTGGTTTCACACCATGGCCGTGAAGCTCTATTTATGTACCAGATTTTTTTGGAATTGCAAATCAAGGAGTGTGTGATTTGGGGAAATGCTAGTACGACGTTTCCTTGCACTCACCTTTTATGAGCCTGTAGATTTAAAATGTTAACACAGGACTTTATGCGGGCCGTATTAGTCAGTCATTGGTTGTGCTATGGAGACTTGTTCTGGTTATCTATCGGTAGCCCGTGTCGCTAGATTTGTCTCTGCCTTAACACAACTCTGATTAATGGCTCAGGTGATAGACAGCTTGCCAGACATGAATGAGCGGCCGTATTAATATTGAGTGACAGAGTGAGGGATGGGGACAGAGCTGTCCTCAGTTAGTAATTAGCACTCTCAAAGGGAGAAATCCCTCCCTGTGTTAAATATTCCCACCTCTGACCGGTCCCACTGCAGGGGCTCCATGATAAATCCTATATTAGCCAGCAACTGAAAACTTACTTTACTGCAGTGCTGCTCAAAAGTTTTTCAGGTGCGCCCAACTTCAACATTAAAATAAAAGGTCGGACCACTTAACCATGCAACTGTCATTAGAACTACTGATACATAATCATGCAAAACTGCTGTCTTGTTTAAGGTTAATTAATGTTTATTTATGGAATTAACCAAGTTCTGTTTTTTTTTTTGCTAATTAGCCTAAATTAACAAACCATTCACTAGTTTAGAAATAACTATTTACTACGAGCTACATTACATGTTTGTAAAAAAATAAATAAATAAATAAATGACCAATTAGTCGACTGATAAATAATGTTTATATTAACTTTTATTTTAACTTTTACACTACACTCTTAAAAATAAAGATGCATAAAAGGTTCTTCACAGCGATGCCATAGAATAACCATTTTTGGTTCCACAAAGAACCATTCAGTCAAAGGTTCTTTAAAGAACCATCTCTTTCTTACCTTTTTATAATCTGAAGAACCTTCTTTCACCACAAAGAACATTTTGTGAAACAGAAAGGTTCTTCAGATGTTAAAGGTTCTTTATGGAACCATTTAGACAAAAAGGTTCTTCTATGGCATCGTGAAGCCCCTTTATTTTTAAGAGTGTACCCTTCAAAAGTTTGGCGTCAGTTTGAAAGAAGTCTCTTATGCTCACCAAGTACGCATTTATTTAATCAAAAATACAGTAAAATCAGTAATCTTGTGAAATACTATTACAGTTTATAATAACGTTTTTCTATTTTAATGTATTTTAAAATGTAATTTATTCCTGTGATGACAAAACATCATTACTCCAGTCTTCCGTGTTATATGATCTATCAGAAATCATCCTAATATGCTGATTTGATGCTCAAGAAACTTTTCTTATTATCATCAATGTTGAAAGTAGTTGTGCTGCTTAATATTTTTATGGAAACTGTGATACATTTTTTTTTTCAGGATTGTTTGATGATAGGAAAAGTTCAAAAGAACAGAATTCAACTAAAATAGATTTGTATAACATTATAAATATCTTTACTGATGCATTAGATCGATTTATTGCATTATTGCTGAATACAAGTATTAATTTATTTCTCCCTTATTTATCCTTATTTCATATTATTCCATTTTATCTTAATCTATACGTCTTTTTATGTATCATGTTTATTTAATTGTTTGTTTATTTATTTGTTCATTCATTCATTCATACAGCCAGTCAACTTGCGGCCCATGTGAAATTCTTGATGGAGCACCAGAGTAGCTCTGCTATAAAGTTTTTGGTAGCACACGAGCCAAGAGTACAATAAATGGCCAGCGCCTGGTTTGAACATATCAATCAGCCATCTCAAAGTGCAGCCAATGGGAATATGAAAAGCTTGTGAGGTGGTTAGACAACACTCGTCTGGTTTGAGCGTGTGGCCCCTTGTGCGGTTCAATGAGCCGAACAACAAGGAAACTAAATAACCTTTCTCATAACAAATAGATTTGTGAAATGTCAGGATGCATTTCACTGCAGCCCCACAGACACTTGTGCAGAGAGAGCCAGTGGCGGTTCGTGGGTTTTAAAATAGAGGAGGCACACTAATTGTATTGGTCTGGGATCCCTGCCGATTATTATTATTATATTATTTGCTTAACCACTTTAAAATGGCTTTTTGGTTGCTTTTAGTCAGAAAACGTAATCGCCATTTAAACTGCTGTAGCCTATATCCAGCTTAGGCTGTTTTCCCTAAATCTGTATATATACTATTTGCTATTTGACTTGCTAAATCTGTTGGTGATCAAATATTCAATATCGCTACTCATCATAAGTACTTGGTACATTTTCAGCGCAGCGGCAGACGTTCAAACTAATATCACGTAATTTACGTCTCTGTGATGATTGGTTGATATCAGGAGGGAGGCTAGCCTCCCTTGCGAGGGTTCTTTTCTCAACACTCCTCAGCGCTGAAAGTGAACACTCGATG
>NW_015547688.1:1866424-1866909 GCF_001515605.1 Sinocyclocheilus anshuiensis
ATTATTATATTATTTGCTTAACCACTTTAAAATGGCCTTTTGGTTGCTTTTAGTCAGAAAACGTAAAGAAAAGGACATGCATACAGCAAGATAATATAATTTCACTTACCTGGCCTATCACTTGAAGCAAACATCCATCCCTTCTTAAAAGTCTGTGTTACAAGAGAGCTGCCTGTTGCGCCATTTAATTAAGCAACTGCTGTAGCCTATATCCAGCTTAGGCTGTTTTCCCTAAATCTGTATATATACTATTTGAATGACAGTTTGGTAAATCTGTTGGCAATCAAATATTCAATATCGCTACTCATCATAAGTACTCGGTACATTACCAGCGCAGCGGGAGATGTTCAAACTAATATCACGTAATTTACATCTCTGATGAATGGTTGATATCAGAAGGAGGCTAGCCTCCTCGGCGAGGGTTCTTTTCTCAACACTCCTCAGCGCTGAAAGTGAACACTCGATGCTGATTGGCTCATTTTTTT
>NW_015547688.1:1867082-1915459 GCF_001515605.1 Sinocyclocheilus anshuiensis
GCTGTGCCTCCCCTGCCTCCCCCGACGAGCCGCCACTGGAGAGAGCTGAATGTGAAACTAGAGAAATAGCTCAAATGAGCCAGGCAATGTTTTCAACACAAGCCCTGTGTCTACATGCAGGAATTAATGGATCTGCTCTAATAATATAGTCTTTACTCAAGCGTTAGTAAGTAATATGAAAAACTTGCCACTGAGATGCTGAGACACCATTCGCTTGCTTCGAAAACATCAAGTATATATTTTCTTTATTTGCCAAATACTCAAAAGAGAATCTTATCACGAGAAGGCAAAAAAGTTCGTCAATATTATCCACACAAGGAAAAATGCATGCACGTGAGCCAAAGACAACACGGAAACGACCAGGCTTTTAAAGCACAGGCGCTGGGAGCCTTTTACACCACACAGACCAAACCAATGGGAAGCAAACAATTTGCATGTCTTAGACAATGCACACATAAACACACAAATTACGTTGTTCTGGAACAGCTCATCTGTCATAATTCCTTTAAGTGGCTGAGGGAGAGTAAGCCGGTTTGAATGGCGAGGAGGTATATTTTGGCTTGCTGGGTAATACCCTTGAGTAATATATGCAAAAGAATTCTGTATTGCTCAAGAGCTTCACCGTCTCTGCAAACAAACACTGAATTTCTCATATGGACTATAATGAAATATAATTCCAAAGAGCATAACACAGCCTCTTCATTTTAAACAGAGACTCATATGTCTTTAATAACTCGGGAGGAGACATATAGAGAAGAAACAAGGGATCAATCTTGAAATGTCACAGAGAAATAAATTTGGAAGTTTGGAGCAGCCCTGCAGCAAGACGCACTGGCGCTAAAACAGCAATGAATATATTGAGCATTATGCACCCAAACAAAGCATATATGTACATGCGAGCCCTCTACAGTCAGAACGGCCAGTGGAGTGGTTTCTAGAAACCCAGCCGGATAATAACAAAGCCGAGCAGCTCAGCAAATGCAAGACCGCCCATGTCACATTTTACTCAGTCATCCCGGGCCACCCGTGCACCTCAGTGTTGACATTTGTGTTGATATTGTCATTGTAGAGTATAGTGGTGACATGGATTTGTGTTGGGGTTTTTTCTTTCTCCCAAGGCTTATCAACATCTGTCATTGGTTGACTCACTGCATCTTACCAAAAACATTCTGAGTTGGTTTTCCAAACAGAGTTAAAGGTGAGTGACCTTATCAAAGACTTTGGGGTCATTCAGTTCACCGACGCAACACAACATAAACACTTAATGAGACACATGAAACAAGCGCTTATGAATATTAGGATCTTGGTGTGTGACATTACTTTTAATATTAGCTGGATTTCTAAATTACACAATTTCCATAAAATGTTCTTGATGGGATAAAGCTCTAATCTGCTTTGTAATAAAGCTTGGCTAGTAAGGTTAACACTGAAGAGCTTTGTGCCATTAAAATTATGCAGAGAAACATTAGTTTGCACATGAATCCCTTTTAATGGATTAGAGAGTGCGCTCGTAAATAGACACGTTAGAGAGGTGTCTGCCAGAGTAACGGGCTAAAAGTAGAGGATAACCGCAAAACTTTACACACGTTTCAGTGGAAAAACTCTCCTAGTGTGTGTCCGTGGCAGGAAGTAATCGCATAGCAGCAAGTAGTTTGGTCTTGCTAAGAAATATTGCATAACATATTAAATGGATAGTATATCCAGAAATGAAAATTTTGTCATCATTTACTCATCCTCAGTGCCGTTCCAAACCTTTCCAAACCAAGTCTTTCTTCTGGGGAACACAAAAGGAGATCTTCTGAAGACTGTGTTGGCCACTCATTGCCATGCAAATTACATTGAACTGGGCTTCAGAAAAAGACACAAAAGCACCATAAAAGTATCATTCAAGATACTTCAAAAAAAATTTTTGGAAAGTGATTCCAACTAGATTGTTCTCCTATATCATTATTGTTATAGTTGTGGTGTGGACTTCTAATTCTCATAGAATTAGAACAATTATTAAAACTTAAGGTACAGTTATCATTATAGCTATCATCCTTGCGGTGAACAGGCCTCGTCTCGAGACCTTGGCCTGCATCTTTCATTTTTAAACGCAAAACAATGCATTCTGTGTGAACAGCCCCTTACAATGCTATATTTGATCATATATTCAAAGTTTCCTGGAACCATACAATTGCTTTAACCATAAAATGTAAGCGGTTAGTAAAACTGAATATCAATTAAAATCCACCGCGCCTCTACTTTGGCTCATCCATTAAAGTTTGGAATGACATGAGGGTAATTAAAGACATAATTTTCCTTTCAGAGTGAACTATCCCTTTAAGACAACTGATTAGGAAAATGATTTTTTTTTTTTCAATGCAGCAGGTGATAAAGTTTGAAGCTCACATAGAACAAAATCATCGGTGATGCACTGAAGTGATATTTGTGCTGCTGGTTTTTGCACTTGCTCATAGTTTCATCATGTTGACGTAAGTAATGAAAGCAGCCGCTTCCAGTGGCGTTTATAAGGCTGCAGTGGTGTGGAGACCCATCAGAGGCTGGAATATGACAAAAGCCTCTTCTCTGAGGGGTCTTTTTTCCCTCTTCAGTCTGTGGAGCAACAGTAATATGAGCATTTTCTACCTATCAATAGATAATGGATTTGGCATTGGGTTTTCCCATGACATTTAGAGGTTAATTTGCACTGGTTTCATGGTTACTTATTGACGGCTAGCCCGGATATTTGCATTCACTACGCTTTTTATTGACACAAATGATTAATATCCTGCCAGATCAAACAGGATAGCCAGTCAGAGGGACAGAGTGTTGTGCTCATACTCTGCATATTTTGTCATCTGTTTCAGTTTTTTAGGATGCAGCAGCCAGATAAAAAGAGAGAGGATTATTCTAACCGAATTCCTTCCATGTTACTGTCATTGTTTTTGGCTTCTCCTCACACATCCAAACCTCTCTGCCAAATTCACAGCTACTGTAACTCACAAAGGCACTTGAACGTATTTCGCAATGAACATCCATAAATCTAATTTTCACCCATAAAATCATGACTTTTCATCACGGCTGACATATACGCTCAGCTGACGGAGGACGGCGCAGTCATGGAGCCGCTGCTGCCCCTTTGATCCCCTCTCTGGCAGGAACTGCAGGAGGAAGAGGAAGAGAAGATTCTTCACGGCCTGCTGTACAACTCTGACCCTGGATTTGTTTTCATCCCTACTAATGTGCTGACAGGCTTGAAGAATCAGTCATGTTACTGGTTCTTCCTTTCTCGGCGCCTACTTTTTTTAATAGGTCTTTGCAGCATTTTAAGTTCAGAAATGAACCCCTTTACTGTCAAAAACAATTTCTTGCTACTGTATATAAGAATTTTGACTTTGCTATCTGGTTCTTAACATTTTTCACATTTTTTGATCCATTGAAGATCCTTCAGATTAGTGTAGAGAATTAGATTCAAAGAATTATTTGTTACAGCCTAACAGGTTTTCTGAAGCAACAGTACATGGGTTTTAGGACCACAGAACTTACAGTTGCCAACTAAATGATCTCCTATGGTGCTGTAGGATATTAAAAATGCTTTCTTACAATCTCAATCCGATGTTGTCATTGACATAGTAGAACATTTTTGAACTTCTGTGTTCTTTAAAGACATCATAATAGCCTAAAATGTTCTCACATGGCATCAAAAGAGTTGTTCTTCTTCCTATGACATCACTTACGTTTTTTTTCTATGACATGAAAGAATCTTAAAATATTATCCTATGATGTCATAGGAACTTTAAAATGCACTATTATGACATCATTCAAGCTTAAAATGTTCTCCTGTGATGTCAATGTTCATCAATGGCATTAGGAGCTAAAGATGTTTTCCTATGAAAACCGTCTTAAAAATGTCCTCCGATGGAAAAAAAAGCTTTGTGAATTTTGTATTTTTTTCCATGTCATTACATTGTTTAGAGCATAAGAAAAACTGAAAAATACAAGTTTTGAAAAATTATGTCCTCTGTAGAGGACACCAGGCATTTTTAAAACATCACCAATCAATTTTTAGGTTTCAGGATTTTTTTTTTTTTATATATATATATATATATCCCTACCAATCTTGTATAAGGATGATTCTCAACTACGTTATAAAATATATAACAGAATGATTTGATATACCATTTTGCTTTATGCAATATGTGTGCAAAATTTCCATAAACTAGTTTTCCCATTAAACACAATGTTATCTATATACTGTGTCTAATTTGCATATTAAAGTGCTGTTGGGACAGCATGTTGAAAAAGTAGTGTAATAATGGGAGTAATAACTGGCCAGATTTTCAGAATAAAATCTAATATTTCATAAGAATATTGATATATAATTTATTTTCCTATTCAATTGTTTTGTCTCCCAAAATGTGTAATAAATATGCTTTTAGTCCTGGTGTCCTCTACAGTGGACATGTATGACATAATGACCCGTTTCATAACAGGAAGTCATATTTAGATTTTAAACCCCTTAACATTTTCCGGAGATGTTTATTTATGACAAACACTTTGAAAAGTAATCAGATTTAAATGAGAATTATAAAATATTATCATATTTCCATAAGGATGTACAATTTTATCTCTAAATGAATGTCAGCCAGAGAAATTCACTAAATTATAATGTCCACTACAGAGACAGAAACTCCACAGCTGGGTCTCAGGAGGATACAAAAAAATGTCCTCCTACGATGTCAGTGTTCTTCGATGTCTTTAGGAGCTTAAGATGTCAGAGGAACTTAAACATCTGCTCCTATATCATGCTTAAAAATGTTCTCCTATTATGTCAATGTTCATCAATGGCATTAGGGGCTTAAAATAGTCTCCTATGACGTGTCAGAAGTCTAAAATGTTCTATGACATCATGCAAGCTTGAAAATGTTCTCTTATGACATCATAGGCACTTAAGAATGTTTTGCAATGTCAGTGTTCTCCAGGAGCTTAAAAAGTATGGCATCAGGCTGTAAAATCTTCCTGTAACCTTTAGATTTAGGAATGAGTTATATCATCTTTATATAGGATTATCCTTATACAATTCTGTGCGATTTTTTTTTAGATGAAATATTTCATAGTTCACTTTAACAAAGAATATAATTCTTTGTCACGGACATTAGTTTGCGTGGTAAGAGATCATAAGTTTCAGGCACATCAACGAGGAGGAAACACTGGCATAGCACCTTCAACACCGTGGTGAATCACACGGCTCTTGATATTCAGCAAACTCCACAATGCATCTTTACAGCCTCTCATCTCTCGCCTAATGCCGAGCAGTTGTGCTTAAATGTGTATGATTTTACATCCTCAGATTCACACGACATGTCAGCAGCTCAGAGTGAAGTACACTAATGTTCAAAGAAGTTGTAATATGGAATGATGGGGGGGCCTGCAGGAGCTCAAAGTGGTTGACACACAGCTGTCTTTGCAATAAATCTTGTAAATCCACAGTACAAAAACAGAAAGAAAAAATTGTCTCTCTAGAGGCTTCTTTGTGCAGTATTACCAAAAGCTCTGAAGAGCTAGATGAAACGTGAAAAATGCTGTAAGACTTCAACTTTACTTGCTAGCAAATCTCAGTCCTCTGTGGAAGTAAATTGATAATTAGTTTGAATTAGACTATGTAAGTTGTGGTCAACTGACTGCTGAAAATGAAAATCCAAATGACCTTATAAACAAAGCTATACCCACAAGATTCATGCAGTAAATAAACTGAGAAAAACATCTCTCCAGAGGCTTCTTTGTGCAGTATCACCAAAGCTCTGAACAGCTAGCTGAAACGTGAAAAATGCTGTAAGACTTCAACTTTATTTGCTGGCAAATCTCAGCCCTCTGTGGAAGTAAATTGATAATTAGTTTGAATTAGACTATGTAAGTTGCGGTCAACTGACTGCTGAAAATGAAAATCCAAATGACCTTATAAACAAAGCTATACCCACAAGATTCATGCAGTAAATAAACTGAGAAAAACAAAGAACAACATAAAGAAATATCCCGGATTCAAAAAAAAAGCTTATGTTGCAAAAAATAATGTTAACATGAGTTTAGGGTTAAAAGAAGCTTAATAACCTTTTCTATGTAAATCAGCTAGCTGAAACGTGAAAAATGCTGTAAGACTTCAACTTTATTTGCTGGCAAATCTCAGCCCTCTGTGGAAGTAAATTGATAATTAGTTTGAATTAGACTATGTAAGTTGCGGTCAACTGACTGCTGAAAATGAAAATCCAAATGACCTTATAAACAAAGCTATACCCACAAGATTCATGCAGTAAATAAACTGAGAAAAACAAAGAACAACAAAGAAATATCCCGGGTTCAAAAAAAAAAAAAGCTTATGTTGCAAAAAATAATGTTAACATGAGTTTAGTGTTAAAAGTAGCTTAATAACCTTTTCTATGTAAATCACTACCCCCCAAAAAAAAGTCCATAAAAACAATAAAAGATCAAATAACACACACGTTTTAACAGAAGAGTTCATGCAAGTGCTTTTAGCAAATTATAAGTTTCACCTTTCTGCTTTTAAATGCTCCAAAAATGGACTCCATTTACTTCCACAAGTGCCTCACCATAACCACATTTTTTTTTTTAGATAACAAGGGATGAGTCACTATTATTGTCAACTGAGCATCGTGTATTGAACAAAGAATATTCCTTAAAATTCCCATCACAGGAGGAGACAAGGTTAATCTATAAAAAAGTGAATAAATACAACAACTGCCTTACTTCCGAACATGTGGCCTTGTATGATTCTTCTTGTCTGCAGGGTATAAATATGGGAAGGTTATGATGTATCTTCAGTTCATGCTTTGGGTAAAGAACAAATTGCATCACTTAATATTTTAGCTTTATATTCAGGCTGGGTGAAAAAAAAATGCAGCTTCACATTTCTGTGTAATGAATCTTGCATTATTAATGGCATGAATGGTGAATATACTTGAACTCTCTCATGACTGTCTGAGCAATGAGGCCTCCTCGCAAGTTCATTAATGTAGTTATTGAACTGGGATATTGCAGCCAACGTTATGTACCTTTCTGTCCCAAACATGTCCAATGAATGTTTGAACAACCCAGAGGGACCCGATTCTCTCGCCAAAACTTACTCAAATCCAGCCGAGAGATTTCCCTAATACTTTAAATGCAGGACTATAGTGAAAGTCTAACTTCTACGACAGACGTAATACACTTTGCAACTTGGCACACAATGGCGCAAAGCCGAGAGCCAAGGTGCTCGCCGTCATGCTGAGTTTTTAACCTAACCTTGCTTTATTAGCTTATTTGATTCGCCATTCTTCTTTTAGTTGATTCAATACATCTCCTATTTGCATAAAACTGGCCGGTGAGATTATCTTCACTTATTCGATCTATCCTAAGAGTCACCTTGTTCTGGATCTTCTACGAATAATGAGATTTTAAATTGGAAGACACTCACACAGAGAGGGAGCCATTTACAGTTAATTCATCTCATTGAGGTACATTGCTTAGAGGTATTGGAAGGTTTAGATTTTCATTCAAGCATCATATTTAACAATGGCTGCCTCCTCCACTTCACTCGCATTCAAATTTAAATGGCTTGAATTTGACTGATCCAATATTGCGTCTGACTGTTGTTATTTTCCTTAAAGCAAATATTTTCTTCCACTGGCATCTGGGTAACACACCTCAACACATGTCCTCTGGGTCATTCTACGAAACGATGGCTTTACCAGTTTGATAAGGTGGTTTTAACTACATTTGAAAGGATTTAAACGTTCTATCAATAATGTGCATGATTATTTCTTCAAAAAGGATGACTGTAACAGCACAGTCTAATTTGACATTACAAGCTTTTTGTCTTTTTAACAGAAAGAGAATGTAATGCTAATATAATCAACAATTTCCAAAGCAATTGTTTACTCTACAATATCCCGGCAATAAGGTTGACATTTTAAGACAAAAATAAAAACAAATAAAACGTTCATAATGACACATTTTTATATCCTTATAAAAAGAGTTTGAGAGGTTTGAAAGGATAATGAAGTCATTATGACAGTTATAAAGATGCATTTGTCTATTTTTAATTCATGGAAAAGCTCATTGTATTAATGACAAAATGTATGTAATGTATGTAATAATATATGTTACCATCTATGATAATAATAATAATAATAATAATAATAATAATAATAAACTACACACTATAGCTTTAACTAGCATAGTTTTTGGTTTCATTATTGCATATTGGCTAAGGGAATAAAGAGCACTGGAAGTAAGCACTGGAAGTATTGAGCTCAAAACAGATTAAAAAAATAAAAATAAAATAAGGTTGCATTGTTTTGTATTTTAAGGTGTCATTGTATAACTGAAAAAAAAATAAGTATTTGACATGTACACAAAAAAAAACTACTGTAACAACAATTGTTTACAAATATTTCCATATAAAAATAAAAGTCTGCATCAGCTCTTCAATACTTAAATCATTTCGTAGAAATGTTTATACGACAAACACAAACAGCAGCTGTTCTGTTGAGCGCCCCCTCACATGTGACCGTCCATCACACAGCAGCATCTGAAGGCTAAAGCTCAGCGATGCAGAACCAGCAAGTTTCAATGGCTACATATACGCTTTGCACCCTCCCTTAAGCATGTTCGCAAATGTGTGTGCGAGAATGTGCGCGAGCGGAGGTGAAGTTAATTGGCTTTTTATGACTTCAATTATATAACATTATGAACATACAGGCTTAGCAGCTCGTATGTGGCCTCTATTAACAATGTCTTTTGGATTAGTGACTGGGCTTAAGGTTTCTGGCACTGAGCTGTATCTCGTCATAGATTTTAGGAGCACCCGGTGTGCAAGGGCTTGAGAAATGTTCCTCGAGACCGTAATCCTGAAAGAGCGATTGCAAACTTGACCACTGCAGATAGAAATCTCCAAGCCTGACGGCATTACAAGGAGACGTGCGTTAGCACGGTATAACATAGCGCTCGCGACGCCATCGTTGACCTCACACGAAATACTGTTTCCGAGCGAAAAAACACAGTCTCTCTTCATTACGGCGTTAGTTTATTCTTTAAAAGCAAATGGTGTGGAAGCAAAACAAGCATGTGCCCGTCCTGAAGCGCAGCTCCTGAGGTGTTAACTAATCTCCAGTGACCAGTCTGTGTGCTGCCTTCACTAATTGCTCCCTGTATTTCAGTCTGGTGTGAGAGCAACCATTGTAGCGAGCGCCCGGCTGGCCCCCAGAGGTCTCACACCTTCATTATCACTCTTTATTGCAAAACCTTCCATGGGCACTCGGCACCAAACAGCCTGTGCAATAAAAATAGAGCCTTTCCCCTCCTCTCCTTTTGGTGGTTTCAGTTTTAATTACCAACACAGCGCCCGAGCCCGAGTCCTCAGCAGGCTGGGCTTTTTGTTCACTAATTAAAGCGAGGAGGGAGTTTATTGAAGGGACTCCAACTATGTGCTCTCATCTATTATTAAGAGGGCAGGACAAATCATTTTCAAATTTAAACGCTGAAACCTGTCCAGGGACGCACTGGGGTTCGGAGAGGGGGGAGGAAAGACGCTGTCGAGCGAGCGAGCGAGCGATCGCGCCGAAATAGAGAAGAATGCCAGCTTTTGTCTTGCCGAGGGTGCGCGTTGGCACCCATCACGCATTATGACGCTCCTGTCAGGTACAGTCTGGCAGAGACTGCGTTCCCACCCTCTCGGAGCCTGCCATCTGTCTGCTACGTCACCTCATTGACGCTTTCTGGGTCAAACCGCGTAGCATCGCTGCTAAACTCACTAGCGACCATCCACAGCTTGGATCCCACCCTGATTTAATTGGTGTACCCCCTATGTGTGTTTTGGCTAAACAGAGGACATAAATAAGCAAACAGCAGGCAGGTAATAAGAGGCTGGGATGGAAGATGAGATTGATGTGGGGATCTTCCTCTCTGACCCAACTTGGTCGAGCATTTGCTCCTGTACAGGCTAAACAGGCCCGAATTTGACAGCTGTACAGGAAAAAAACAGTAGACAGGCGGAAAGTGAACAGCTTGTAAAAGTAACATACTCTCATATCACAAAAAGCGAGCCATGTTTTTTCCGAAGCCAACCTGCAACCTGGTTTTGCCGTAATGGAGTTCGTAGGCTTATTCAATTAGGCCGGTTTGGTTGCTGTAGGTTGACGGGGTGCAGTGAATAGCGAAGAGTGGATAATGAATTTAGCTTGGCTGTGGAGTCTGTGAAACTTCCAGCGGCCTAACAAGCACTACGCACTCTTTGAGCAATTAGTCACTGTCAAATAGGGGCACATGTAGCACTCTCTACATGCTTGTTAGGTAAAAATCTACACAGAGGTCAGTGACACTAAGGAAAATACAGAGTTACCCACCGATTCTCTGGGGGAACAATACTATTTCTTAAAGCCTAAAGGCTCTGGTTTTCTTTTACGGCAAAGTAACCAACACTCTTAAAAATAAGGGGGTTTTCGCAGCGATGGCATAGAAAAAAAAATTTTTTTGGTTCCTCAAATAACCTTTCAGTGAACCGTTCTTAAAAGAACCATTTCTTTCTAAGAGTGAAGAATGTTTTAATAACCCTTTTACACTATAAAGAACCTTTTTAGGTTCTATGGATGGTAAAAGTTCTTCATGGAACTGTCAGTGCCAATTATTATTAACAGTGAATGTAGAAATTTAGCTCAGAACTCTTATAGATTACATCCCTCTGGAATCGTGGGAAGAACGACGAAAGGGCATTCTGACATAATTAAAACGAATCCTTCACCTCAATATTTACGCTTTTGTAGCCAAGAAAAGTGCTTTAAACTGGGCGAGATATTGCATTTTGAAAGATCGCTTGGCTATCTCTTGGCTTTGTTCTACAAAGGCGACGGTATGGTGCGGCGTCTTACAAATAATCTACATCTTGCATTTAATATAGTTCATCGTTATGACCCTTTAAGAACAGGCGCTTATAAAGCCTTTGCCTTGCGTCTGTTCTGAAAATCAAACACTTCACAAGTACACCAGTCCAAAATAAATGTCACCGCCTCTTGCAATGCAGCTCTGCTCACTTTGAAATATAGATTTTTCAATTACCTACAGAGAACCTACATTTTGGTATCAGACACCCCACCAAGCGCTCATTCACACAAGTGATATTTATCTTTTTTTTGTTGTTGTTATTATAAGTGAGCTATAATCTCTATAGAACTGACCTTCATTTATGCTGAATATCTGCAAAAAGAAAAAAACAATATAATCATTTTCTATTCAAAATTATGAGCAATATAAATCTAAAATCAAAAGCCTACACGAGTGGCATTTTAACATTTTCCTGCATTGGGTTTTTTCATCCAACTAAACTGAAAAATTACAACTATTTTCACTCAGAAATTGCTAGTAAAATTACAAAGAAGTAGCAAGTAACACAATGAATTAAATGTTAAATTTTGAAGTAGAAAAACTTTTCTTGTGAAACGCACTTGTTCTATTTACAACAGTTTGCATCATATAATAATTGCTGTTAATAGTGTTCATTGTCTGTTTGCCTGCACTCCACTCCTAAAATGCGCCAACCTGTGCACCTCGCTGCAAGTAATCAGCTGTAGAAAGGGTTTAATAAAATTCAGAGGGCCCGAGAACTGGCCCCAGGGGGTGTTTTCTACCAACTTGAAAATAATCAAAACCTGCGGCAAGAGACATTTGTGGCGTGTTATCGCAGAGAGCATAGTAAATGCCTCACCATATCAGAGCCCTTTAAAAATATAAATAAAATTGCAGCATGTCCGCTTCATACTAAAGCTGCTTGAAACACATGAACTCCGAGCGGACGGGACGGGAGCACAACAATGGCGCGGGTGTTGGGTAAATGTTCGCCACATTCATAGGCACCAGCTTGCGGCACGGGGGCAATGAGAGGATAATTACGGGGGTAACTTGGGCTCAATCTGTCTATGTGCCCCCTCCCCCTCCCCCTTGAAGGGGTGTTTCCCTTGATTAGCCCAACTCGGGGTGCAGCCCCCTCTGCGGCTAGCAGATTGAAGTTCATCACGGGGGTCTCAGCTGCCAGTGTGTAGCGATGAATTGCCTGCTGTAAGAAGGTGTTGACAGGAGCAGCTGGACATCAGCGAGTGATGAAAAGAAAGGGAAATTCATTGAGACCCGAGACAGAACGGTCCGCTGGGGAGAGAGGGGCCTCGGAGAGAGAATCTGGCATCTGCTGGACGATAACCGAACTGCAACCTGTCCTGAAGGAGTCAGGGAAATCTGGGAGGCAGCGTTATGTCATCAAAACAAATGTCATTTTTCTAAATATCTAAAACTCACTTTTCTTCTTCACATTAATGTAATAATTTTTATTGTTTAATTTGAATTTATTAATAATAATAATAATTTGTACAACAACCACAATAATAATAGTAGAAATAATAATACATGCCTATAATAATAGCAGCAATAAGGTCAAAAATAAGTCTTACATATTTTGAAAAAAGTCATTAAAATAAGTGGTAATAATAATAATACTCACTTGTATTTTGTGAGTTTAATAATAATATACTAGAGTTGACATATTTTGACATTAAAAATAAGATTGAAAAATAATTGTTTTAATAATAATAATAATAACAATACAAAAATCACTTGTATTTTGTTATAATAATAATAATATACAAGTTTTAAATATTTTGAAAAAATAAATAAATTGCTATACTATTACACTATTTTGATAAATGTTATTTAAAACATTAAATAAAATTGTATTTTTAATAATAATAATAATAATAAAAATAATAATAATGTTGTTATATACATTTAACATTACAATTAATACACTATTATTATTATTATTATGTAGTTCACTTAAAATATTGTTAATTAGAATATAAATTCTAAATTATATCTAAAATAAGTCATTATATTATGGGTTTTTTTTTTATAATTTTTAAAAAACTCAAAAACATGCAAAAACTTACATTGGTTGTACATATAGTATATATATATTTGTATTATAAAAATGTGTTAAAACGAATTAAATATCCTCATAATTCCTGAAGGCTAAATAGTGGAAAATCTCATGTGGTTTCACTCGCCCACCACAAAACTGTCAGAATGTCAACAAAGTTATCATGCAAATTGTGTGTGAAAAATAATGACTAATGCCTGAGACCGAAGCTGCTCACATGTGAGTAAATAGTAAAAACAAATAGCCCGTCTAGTTGTGATTCCCAGTGTAAATGAGGTATGATGGTGAGTGTGCTGGCACACCGAACCTCAGCCTCTGCCAGTGCCCCGGGGTTACACTTGGCTCTATTGGTGTGATTTCACTATCCTTAGCATTAATGAACTGCCTACCCGTGCAAATGAGCTTTTAATGGGTGTTACTCTGCTAGTGCAGTCCTACGTCGCACAAAAGGCGTTTTATGGGCCGATGCCACCCTCCCAATTTTGCTCGAGTAAGTAATTGTGGGTTGCAATCACACCGGCACTCCAATAAAGTGCTAAACAAGGTCACTGCTGCACTCACTGGAATAAGATCACCTATTTGGTCTTTCCAAAAGATGCGGCCTATATTCTCCCAAAAGATTTTGGATTGCTTTACAGTGCAAAGCAAGACCTTCTCACAAATGTAATGTTCTTAATTTGCGCTATAATGGAAAAACTGGCTCATTCCCACAGTTGAGGATTTGAAACAATACTGCATATTTTACATAAAATGTTAATCAGCTTACATGATTTTCCATGCACCGAAGTACCCCATTAATAAAAATCATAATGATTAGTACAGAAGAATAAGTATAAGAACACAACTTTTTTTGAGGCACTTGACAAATTTCCATGTCTCCAGTCATGTTTTCTTAACTTCACATTGAAACAATGGGTACATATACATTTCTAAAATAGCCATTTTGAGTATTAGTATATACATTTGGCGCAAAATATAATTTATTGTGATTATTTATGTTCTTAATTTGCGCTATCATGGAATAACTGGCTCATTTCTACAGTTCCAACATTTTATGTTCCAACTAAAAAATACTGCATATTTTACATAAAATGTCATCCAACTTTCATGATTGTCCATGCATAGAAGTACCCCATTAATAAAAAATCATATAATAATACAACTTTTATTTTAAGAAATTTTGAGTATTCGTATATTCAAAATATAATTTATTGTGATCATTTATTTTCTTAATTTGCACTATCATGGAAAAACTGGCCATTCAGTGGATTTTATGTTGTCATGAAACAACACTGCATGGAATAATAATAATAATAATAATAATAATATTCTTGGGGCACCTAAAAAAAAAGGTTTCATATAAATTCATAAATTAGCATTTTTCAGTAGTGTACACATGTCATAAAATATAATTTATTGTAATACATTTTTTTTTAATGTGTAAAACCAACCATTAAATCAATTTAAAACCATTAAATGCCAGTCCACCCTGTTACCTGTTGGTCCTACCGGTCTTTTAAAATCTTAAAGGGGTCATATGTTGCTGCTAAAAAGAACATTATTTTGTGTATTTGGTGTAATGAAATGTGTTTATGCGGTTTAAGGTGCATCATATGACCCCTTTAAGCATATGCCCTAAATCACATGACTAGCTAGAAGTGACATCATTTCCTTGGAGGGAAAGCAACTGCAAGAACAAAGTTTGTCTTACATCTTCTAAAAATTAAACGAAGAGTGAAACGTTTATCTAATAGCGTAAAACGTAACATATGTCCACCCAATTAATACATGATGCTCATTATTAGCTAGTAATGGTCTGCGTTAGCTCAAAACATTAATCTGTTGCACATGGCAAATTTCCTATACCATGTGTGTAATATTTGCTCAAGCTTATTAGGTTGAGCTTGAGGCCTGAGCTTGACCAGTGTGTTTTCTGACAGACAGACATTTTCTTCGTCTGGTAAGATTAGAATCTAGCAACTGTAGGAATGCCCCAGCTATATTAGTGGGTGTCTGTGGCTTTGATGGCTGTTGTTCAAGCAGCATTGCGTGTTGTGGTGTGCATACACAGACGTGATGAAAGCCCCTCTGTTCATGGCCATGTTTGCTGGGATGGCTTCACAGCGACGATAAGGAAGTTTCACAGCCTCGCCGACACCCGCTACTTCTTAATTAGCCAGAATCAGCCCAGCCCTGTAGGAGAACGAGAGAGACAGGGAGAGAACGACTAATGATTAATGATAAAACTCCATTTGAGTACAACCGCTGACACAACACTACGTCACATGGTGCTCAGCGTGTACGTCCACGTGTAGTATGGCGAGGATTACTCCGCTTTAATGTTGCTTCCTATTTCAGTGCATTAAGCTTCTAATGGTGGCTCTGCTATATGACACCTCTTCGTAAACTCTAAGTGTATTGCTAAATCAATTGGTCTATTGATCCACGACTAATTAGGGCAGGATGAATGGTTGAAGTACACAAATATTGGTCCACTGATGAGCCAATAGACTGCAGGGGGCATAAATTCAGCAATAGATGGAGAGGTGTCAGACAGGCGTTTCAAGACTTGTTAGTGCCTGCACAAAACTAAATGAAACGCTGTATGAGGGCATCTGTCAGCTAAATGCTCTCATTGACAATTTACTTGATCTTCTGGAACCTCACATAAAGAGAGATTTATATGGCATAGTAAAATGAGATTTCTATACTAGTCATTTTAATTGTGTCCGTTTATTTGAGATCCATCGGTACACTGCATATCATGATTGTTACATTTGTATAGAAGTGCTTGTTTCAGCACGAAGCAGGTGATTACAGGTAAAGTGGGAAATGGGAGAGAGTAATCATCTTTATCATTATTTTTGTGTATATTCTTTGTTACTAAAAATCAGCATTAAAGGCATAGTTTATCCAAAAAAATAAAAAATAAATAAAATACAATTATTTTTAAATAATTTATTCCTGTGACGCAAAGCTGAATTTTCAGCATCATTACACCAGTCTTCAGTGTCACAAAAAAGCTTATTATCAGTGTTAAAAATGGTTTGCAGCTTAATATTTTTGTGGAAAGTGTGACACGTTTTTCAGTATTCTTTTATGAAATGAAAATTTTAAAAAGCAGGTTTTTCCAAAGAGAAACAATTTGTAACATTCACAAAATAATTGGCTTTACTGTCATTTATGATCAATTTAATGCATCCTTATTGAATAAAAACATGGCAAAAATCTTAATGATCCCAATCTTTTGAACAGTAGCTCACGATTAAATAATAAATAAATTAATTAGAAATTAAATAATAATAATAATAATAATAATTAAAAAAACAATAACGTTATAGTGGATTGGATGACAGTATTTGAAACAAGTGTTCACATGTGCACAGTTTTAAAAACAAAAATCTTTACAATTCCACTATATCAGAAATATATTTGTACATTACATTTTACTATTAAATAGATATACTATTATATAGATTAAAAAACTGACCACTTCAGATATATAAAATCATAATGGACAGTGACGAGATATTGTGACAAAAAAAAAAAAAAAACAGAATTCAGTATTTTTAATGAACATAAAGGGATTCTATAAACCTTAAACTACTTCGTCTTTAATGCTTAGATGCTGTCAGCATGTTAATAATAGGTTTCAGTGTCTATGTAAATATAAAAAAGAAAAATAAATAATAAAAAAAAGAAGTACTAATTACAGCCATTATAAATGAGATCGCTCATTACGAAAAATGTTTTATGTTTGTTTCATGGGGTCTCTGAACATGTAGTAATTCTGCATGAAGGATGTTTAAAAAGTCACACAGATTTTTTTTTCTTTTTTTTAATCAGTTGTCAAGACCATAAGATTATTTTTCGAAATGGCCTTGGGGTCTCTGAGACCCTAAAGAGAACATGTGTTAGGCGTCCCATTTTACCTGTGTATCCCCCCCTTAAGGTTAGGTAAGTGCTGTCCATTTTACTCCACAGCATTTGACACTTCCCTTATTTTCATTTACGTCTTTTTTCTCTATCAAGTGCCCTATTTTGCCATTAGACAGCGTTCCGGTCACACGTCATCAAACTCTAATTAGTTTCAGCTGACAGGGTGTGTCCTACAGGTCAAAGGTCAGGACCAGTTGTAGGGGGATGATGGTGAGTGGAAGGGTCATGGCAGAGCTCAGGGATCAGAATCCTCATTACAGCGATCTGTTTGCCCTTAAATCAACCTGGCAACGGAGCGCAGACATCCACTGCGTCTCCCACAGCCCCGTGTTTGTCATACACACAGAGCCTTTCCCAGAGATCTTCTCTTTCATCGCTGCTTGTTTGTCCGTTCTTTATTCCCGATGCCCCCAGTGCTAATGTCAAAACAACAGTTGATGTTATTTCTCCAGGGGTGAGGGGGCTCGGCTGCGCCCTCTGCAGGCCGGCTGCGGAAGCGCGGCTGAACACCACACGGCACACAGCCGAGTCATTAACCCAGAAAACACACCATTTGCCGGGATTGTCAGAACAGATGTTTCAGAACTATTTCCCCGAAAGCTTAAAATCTGGAATACGTCTTAAATTAATAACCACCCCTCCGCCCTTCAGTTCCTCAGTCAATGCTAAGTGCCCTTGTTGACTCAATTGGATTAGCACTAATATGTAAACACAGGAGGTAAAAGAGTAATCCTCCAGTGAAAGCAAAAAACCAAGAGATAAATAAATCAAAATGGCACATTCTCTACTTTATAACAATACACGTGAGATGAACGGAGAATTGATTGAACGAGGGGTTTGATACCGCAGACCTGGACACGTTCGAGACGAGTGTCTTGACCATCCAGTGGCAGAGTAATTACCCGTTCGTAACTCAGTTGGATAATAAGAGGCAAACCATTGGGGGATAAAACACAGAGTTGTTAATTATTAAACGCTTACATCAGCCAAGCGCTAGAGAGTTGCAAGTATTAATGTTGTTGTTCTTGTTTGTGCTTAAACACAACTGCTGCTGTTAATATCCTCATTAACCAAAATGAATGATTTTATTACTCTTGATTTGGTCTGGGGTTTGCTAATGCATCTGGGTTGTGTCGTCAGTGTGAATTGAGGGATAAACATCGCCGTCGGATGCACCGCGTCGACGACTGCTGGGGGTTTGTTTATCCCCCCACCCCACCACCATAACGGGAATATTCGAACAAAACAGACAAATGTGCTGCTCACCTCTAAAAATACACTGTAATTGAGCAGCACTAGAGCCGGTGGAGAATAGCACGGATGATAGCTGTGGATTTAGACTGGAAATCATTAAAAACTTGCCTGAATTACGCCGCGAATATGCGGCAGAAACAAGATAGTCGGGATTAAGCAGAAACGGTTGAGATGGAGGCGTGTCATTTTAATGCCTCATCTAAAATGGTCTGAGGTTTTTGAGTTTCTACCCCACCCTAGAAAACACCAAGGTGTCCTCAAAACGTCTTGTTGCATTAGAGCAAGTCACAGTATTAACATTCAAAATACCTCTTCTTTAGAAATCACTTTACGAGGCAAAAAAAAAAAGTTGAATTAATGACCTTCACCTTGAATTAAAACGAATAACTGACTATTAATTACATCCAAAATATCAAGAATATTTAAGCTGAAGGATCAAAGGGACATCTGCCAGTATTCATAACATGGATCTTTATATATAGTCATTTATGCAGCGTTTTTAGGTCAAAAACAGCAAGCACTTAAAAAATTATTCAGATATTAGACACAATCAAGTTGTAGAATGCAAATGTTCCACTCTAGTCATTTATGACTAAATAAGTCACTTAAGATAACAATAAGTTTTTAAGTCACTTAAAAAATTATTCAGATATTAGACACAATCAAGTTGTAGAATGCTAATTTTCCACCCTGAATCTTTCTGTGAAAGCTGAGAAGCAGGAAACGCAAACAGTCGAGTAAATTCTCATGCTCCCCATAGAGCTGACACACTGCTCTGTAGTATTTACTATTTCAATAACATGCTGAAAGATTGGCCAATCACTGGATTAGGGCTGTTATAACTCTTTAAATACAGCCTCTCTCAGGTCTTACAGCCGATGACAAAGCACTTACTTCATCGCCACCACCGCTTTAAAAGATTTTTATGATTGGTTAACTCATGTCAGATAACAAAAACAACTAGACATTTATATTATCTGTGGTGCTAGCCTGAGCAAAACTCACTGTTACACGATACTCTTAAAAAAATAATGGTTCTGTAAAGAACATCCATGGAACATTTCTACTGCACAAAAGGTTCTTTACAGTGGAAAAGGGTTCTTAAGATTATTCAAATATTCTTCACGAAGAACTTAAATACAATAGGTTCTTCTGTTGTATTGCTACAACCCCCCTCCCCACCCCTTCTTTATTTTTAAGAGTGTAGAGAGTTGCTGTGGGGTTTTTAGGGTGTTCTGAGTGTTTTTTAGTACCTCACTCTAGTGAGTGTTCAGGGTGGTTGTTTACTAACCCAAGGTTGCCTATTAAATTATCCACCAAGCAAGAAGCTTTAAACTCAATGCTTAGAAAAGTAAGTGCACACATCTCAAATGCTGCGTGACTGGAGGTATCATTCATGTTCGTAGAACAAACAATGTGGGATGAGTTACGCTTAATATTTGCTTGAATATAGGCCAAGTAATATTAATAAAGAAATACTACATCTTCTAAATCATAAAGCCACAACAACCAATGAAACCTCAAAAACCAATTACAAGTTAACAAAGTAGAAACACAAAAATGGCTTGTTACACAAGTGCTCAGAATAGTCTTAATAGCGGTGATGGCACAAAGGAGTCAGAGGTCAGTTATAACCAAAGTGCACGTTTCTTTGGTCTTTGAGGTCCTTTTGTCTCTTAGTGAAACATTTCCCTTTTCTCCATAAGGAATGAGCAAGACAGGATAAATTTACACATCCAACATATATACTTACACACACCCACACAGATACTGGTAATAAAGATATCTTCTTAGCACGAAATTGTTTAACAAACCAAACTCTATAGGAAAAGCTAATAAGGCCATTTATGGGGCTAGTTGCTCCTGTGTAATCTGAAGCATATGCAATTTTAAAGGGTGTTTCTCCTGCTAATGGGCCCCGAGGGGCCGGGAGGTTAATTGATGCAGCTGTTGATAGCTTTTACACATGACTCAGGGTTCATCTCCCCTGTGACTCTTATTCCAAGGCACTTTTTAATGAAGTGTTAGACAGAAGGCTTTTTACAGTAGACTTGTATCTTGGAGAATGCTTCAAAACAAACCTAAAGAAGAGCTTTTAGGGAAATGCTCTGCAGATGACCATTGATTTACGCATTAAATAAGAGCTTTTTTTGCCAAATTGACGGATTGATGATTTGAAGCTCCTAAGGGGCGGACTGGAGGCAACAGAAAGTCAGTGTTTTACATTGGTTTACTTACTATTACTATGCGCACATAAAGATATATTTTGCATGCATATAACATCTAAGCTGCTGATGCTGTTCAATGCATACACATGACTGACAAGCGAAACATTTTTGTTTATGCACATCTGTTAGCAGCTAAAAGCGCATGATCCATAGAATGAGACTAACATTCAAGCTGTTAACGCATTAAAACACAAAACACAGCCATAAAGCCGAAACGGATGGCGCAAAAATTTTACCGCACTCTTTGTTTATAAAACGACCGCCTAGCACTCACAGTCACAAACCCCGGAATTTGACAGCTACTTAATTTCACATCTGAGGGTTGAGGGTGACAAGTTCACTTTTTATAATATAATCTCCGGCAGATTTTAATTAAATAGTCATTGGCGAATTTCTATAATTCCTCTGAAGGCCAAGCCTCCAAGGGAGCTGGAAAACGAATGGGTTTCCTCGCCACTAAAGGGGCTTCTTTACAGAGCAAACATTTACAGATATTTGAGCATTGAAAATTAAATACAAATACATAGCTAAATTTATTAGATCCGAGGCTGTGGAAATGAGCGTGGAGTGTGGAGAGAGCAGGAAGTGATGACAGTGTGATGAACTGGATAGCAGCCTCACCCTGAGGATTATACTCCCACAGTCACTAAATTCTGCTCATTAAAGTGACAAACCCAAACACAAAGCCAGTCAAGCGTGAGATTCAGCTGTGTACAGCATCTGGCCCGTACCGGCAACCCCAAGCGCAGCAGTCTCCGCCACAACCACCTCTACACACCGTAGCCTCCGTCAAATCTAAAACAATCAACTTGCCTTTCATTTCCAATTTCGCCGCCTGCCACAAAGCCCTATTAGAGTCCATGATCGTACGCTGCTGCTGATTTACAAACAAGCACGGGGGAGTCCCTGTCCTTCTCGAACCTCTCCTCCGCTCGGTCTCTGATGCCATCCGTCAGCCTCCTCCATCCTGATTATCTGGAGACGCCAATTTCAAAGAGACATCTTAATGGTGATGTCAACGTATTAATTAGAAGTGTTAATGAGCTAAAAGCAACCCAAATTAAATTAATGCAGCAATAGACTCCGAGAGCGAAATTAGCTTCAATTTCTGTAAATGATTCTGAAGTGTGCACAACATATCAGCCTGCCTGAATGTTCCCATCCCCCAAAGCTAATCAAGAACCACATTGCAATTAGCTGCTTAATTAAAGCAACACTCTGCTCGGAAAATCCGGCACAATTAAGTAATGGCTGTTATAGCATGAAGGCAGGCCGTATTTGTCTTCGGGAGAGGTGCAAAACACGCGCACACACCCAGACAAAGCATATTATATTTCCAGCGGCCCGCGGGGACTGAAGACGGCCAAGATCTGCCGAGATGGGGAAGGTTTGGAATGTGGAGTGGGTCTGGAGCTGGAAACGGCACGACTCAGTCTGTGACAGAGCGCCAGATCGCACTCCCTAGTCTGAGGTTTCATAGACTGCCGAATTGGCTCGGACTCAGGCGAGCGGGGCCTAATTGCCACTTTCTGTGTTGTCACCTCAACGCTTTCCAGTTGGACATGGCCAACTGCAGACAGTTGGAGCGTTCTTCACCGTTTCAGCTGAGGACGTCTTGGTGACCTTCCACTCCGAAGACTGGCAAATGTAAGGACTTGTCGAGCGCCCGAGTCCGTGCGAGAACGACCGCCGCATAAGAGCAAACCCTGGGCAGATGTTTGCCGATGCCGAGTCCAGGTGGCAGGCCCTCCCGCAGCGGCGTATCCCACTTTATTTACCAGTCTGAGCGAGGGGCTGAGCTGTGATTAACACCCCGGTTTGGCTGGGCCGCCCTGGGACGTGGGTGTGAGCGCCATCCTTCAGCAGGTGTAGGCCACTGCAGAGCATATGCCATCGGGCCGCGAGGGGCGCTCTGTGGAGACGGTTCCTCTGGCGTTTCCTGGGGGCCCCAATCGACTGGGAACGGGCATCACTCACAAACACCATCTGTCAGGTACGGCCTTACCTGCTAGGAGCATTTAACGGAGAGGTGACGAGTCCTTCTCCCATCTCAGATCTCGTTCACAGCTAGATGGAGAGGGAGATGAGGTAGAACTCGTTCTCGTTCGTCTCGATCGGCTGTGTAAACTTCACACCGGAGTGACTGGAGACAAAGGAGAGCGGAGATCTCCTGCGATGCTCCGGGACAGATTTCCCCCTCTTCCGAAGAGGGGAGAAAAGACACCTGAAGTGTTTGACGCTAAATTAGGTTTTCAAAGGCAATAATTAGACTTTCCTCCCTAAAGGTAAATTACCTGCTTCCCAATTGATCTGCATTCTAATTATAACAATGTGCCCAGGAGCCATTGCTAGAACCTCACTGTCTACTACGAGTCGATGTTAAACATACAAAAAGACGTGTAGATATGTGGGAACTGCTGTAATCAGTTTAATAAGCATTCTGCACCATAACTGGAGGAAATTAATCAACAGCACCATTGAGGGTGATAAATTAAATGAATATTAGTGAATATTAGGAGAGCAGAGGGCAAGGTCTTTCTCCCCACATGCTGGCGTGAGATTTCATGATCACAATACAGCCTGAATGACAAAACCTACATTTTTCTGTCATCCAACCTCTACCTGCATGAAACCATGATGAATGATTGCTTGAGTAGGAGCTTAAATCAATAATCTCGATTTCTCAGAGTATCTTGTATTGCCCACAAAGTCAAAAAAAAAAAAAATTAATAAAAAAAAAACACACTCGTTAAAATATTTTTTTAAACGGCACTTTACACTACTGTTCAAAAGTTTGAGGTCTTAAATATATGTAATGCTTTTGAATAAGTGTCTTATCCTCACCAAGGCTGCATTTACTTTGATTATAAATATGTTTTTTATTTGAATATATTTTAAAATCATATATGGATTTGCTGCTCATAAAACATTTTTTATTATTATCAATGTAATATTAATAATAATAATAATAATAATAATAATAATAAAAAGAAAATAGTTGTGCTGCTTAATTTTGTGGAAACCGTGATTTTTTTTTATTATTTTTTTTAAGGATTCTTTGAAATAGAAAGATCAAAAGAACGGTATTTACATTGCATTTCAAATAGAAGTCTTTTGTAACAATGTAAAAGTCTTACTGTCATACTGTCTAAGCATTTAATGCATCCTTGTTGAATACAAGCATAATAAATAAACAAACAAAAACATTTTAGACCCCAATAGTGTAGATTCTGCAATTTTTTGCTGTATAGCATTTGAGTCAGCCACTTGAATCTTTGGAAATTAAAAAAAAGCTCTTGATGTTAGACAACTAAAAACAAAAGTTCCAGTCCTGGATTCTAACTGGTCAATACAATGTTGCTAAAATCCACTATACAGCAACAACTACAACATCACAGCGGATAATTGTTTTCGAAACAACATTGTGGAAACAAGAGACTATCCCTGGGTCTGAACTAAACGACTACTATATAACTACATCTCTACACTATAAAGTATGTAAAAAGCAGTATGTGAAATGAACAGTATGCCAGATTATACAATATCGAGTAGGCAAAAAGATGCCCAGATGACCTACTACATCTGCAGTGATTATGAGGAGTGCTTCCTCTTGACCATGTGTCCATGTTTGTGGCATGTCATATTTGTGAATGGTGCTGAACAGCATCACAGCTGGCACTGTAGGGCATATGACTCCAACTCCAATATAACGGGTGTAGTATGTCCAGATTGTATTCATTCAACACACATACTGTACTTGTAGAATGTAAATTGAATCACCAAACACACATACAGGTGCATCTCAATAAATTAGAATGTCGTGGAAAAGTTCAGTTATTTCCAATATGTGATTTGAGACATAACTTATATCTTCTACCAGAAGGATAACACTTTTTTTTCCCACAAGTTTTTCAGTGACAACTTACGCCATTAATATTATTCACAAAGAGTTATAATCAACACCATGCTATAATATTAATTACAGATTCACCTTATACAAATATTACAGATTCTGTGGAACTTTGCGGAAAAATTAAAACCTTTATTTTCAAGAGTTTAAAACAAAAGTGGTGACCGTTCTAGCTGTGGGCAATATTTATTTACATAGAAGTGGGTGATTTTGAATGCAGATTTTGGATAATGACAGTGGAGGTGAAGCCGGGCTATTGTCTCCATTAAATCCAGAACTCACCTCCACACGGCGGCAGTGTGACTGCACACAGATACTTCACAGAGACTAGCACATATTCAAATTCAGCCCACAGTGCCCAGTGCTAATTAATATGTAAATTTCACATTGTTTGTTAACTCCGACGTCAATTTCTGATGTGAGCAGCAGCTTCTATGTTAACAGAGATTCACTGTAGATTGGGCCTGGGTTATTGCCAAACCCCTGTCTTTCCATAATCAAATATTTTTTAGGCTGCTAGACTAATATATGTCTCTGAAGCTTATAACTTGGGAGACGCGCTAATGATATTTTATTAAGCCAGAGTAATTGAAGGCACCATTTAAATATGTAATTAAGCACTTAAGTATAATTATGCAACACAGTAGGAAACCAAATGAATTAATTTAAAAATACGCCAATACATCAATTTATTTAGGCTCTATTGTGCGGGTCTAACATAAGATGATTAACATTTTAAATAACGAGCTTCAATGAGATGGAATAAAGGAATTTCATTTCCGCCTGGAAGTGTAGAAACTTGCCATACACGAGTTGGAAGAGAATAACGGATAGGATAAAGACCCCTGCGCAACTTGAAGCGCAAAGCAGCGATTTGCCTTCTAATGTACCTGTATGCACAATCCAGCGATTACTGGTAAGTTTCCACTGCACTTTTTTTTTTTACAGTAAATCTCCTTTCCATAAGGCTGAAATTATTTAACAGACACTGTTTGTGTGGCTTATAAAAGCATGGATGGAGGCAGAGATGGAGAAAGAGAAAATCTGCGAGAGTGTTTGTGTCAAGTTTCATGCGTACCAAGAGAAAGCATGTTCATTTCTCCCAGCAGCCACTATGCGGCCCGCTTTAAGAGAGGTTCACAGATAAGCACACATCTCCGGCCCCGGTGGAGTCGTTTACCTTTCTCCAAGTAGATTCAAGATATTAATTAAGATAAATCTACCTCAATTCTGTGATTCTGCCATCTGGTTATTTATCCGAATTATGTTAATCATTTCTGTAGGGCAGGATAATGATTACCCATTTTGCGTCTAATTTATATTAATATTCGAAATTAAATACTTCAGCAATACGGTCCCATCTGTTTCACATATAGAAAGTACTGTAAAAAAAATTAAATAAAATACACTCGGCGGCTGCGGCATCTTCTCCTTAGCAAACAAACAATATGCCAGCATTAACCTTTGCTCCCCGCGTTAACTACTCTGACAAAGTCTTTAATGAAGTTAGCCGAGCGAGTCCGACCACGAATTTCAAACTAAAACCTCTAACACAATGCCTTACAAGATTTACCACTTCATATGGTTCTAAATCCCACTGATGATCTCACAACCTCCGAGGATCCCGACACCCTCGGTCCAAACAGGCAATTAAGGCACCGGTGGCTTTGTGCTTGACTTTGAGCGTTAGTTTGTTAGCCTGTCACGTGTGCGATGCGCGTGGGGGGGGGGTGAGGAGAACCCGATCGCACGCTTCAGCTCAGGCCAGCCACTAATTAGGGTGAAGAGGAGGCCAATGGACACGCGGTGTGATTAAATTTAGATCTGGAGGGAGATCTTGACCCCGAGTACCCCTCATCTAAGTGACATTTACCCAGGATAACCACACTGCAGCTGAGGCTTATTAACCTTTTGTGGGCCTGAACACCACTGACTGGCTTAATTGGCAGATGGATTATTAAATAGAGCAACTTCGAGATGATTGAACATCTCATATCTACCACGCACAGGTTAGTCGGTAAAATCTTATTATCACTTAGGCTTCGGGGTACAGTGGCCTACATATATACCAGAATGGATCATTTTCGGCATTATAATATTAACAATGCAGGCCGAGGTGCCACGAGCGGAAAAGAGAGGAGTTTTGATGATAATGGCGCTGAATGTGTGATCCGTCAGAGGGTCACTAGCAGAATATCTCCGGTTTCTCCGCATTCGCAGTCCCCTGGGAGGTAAAATCCGCCGTTAATCATCAAAATGACCGTTGCGCGTTGCCAAGCACTAAACGGTGTCGGATTCGCCTGGAACGACTTAATCCATCACAACCGATTTGGAAAGTTTCGAAAATCAGGTTGCTTCTGTGCGGAAACCTCTGAGAGATTTAAGAGAGAACAGAGACGGTGCTCTGGGCCTCGTACAGTAGCGGGCATGTTCAGAAACAAGCGTTCCCCGGACTCGCACAAAAGAAAACGCTGTACGCACGTTTTTCTGCATAGCCAAACAGAGCTGCCAGACGTGTGTTTAAGCATGATCCATTCACTGGGCTTTGCGCCGCTCTGCCATGTCAAATCAATGCTTTCAAGGGAAGCACAAGTCAGCCATGTTGGATTCGGTTCTGCTTTGGGAAATAAGTGGATCATATTGGACGCATTACCATACTTGTGTGACTGAGGCGCTCGCTCTCTCATATTCAAAAAGGAGATCATTGCACAGCATGTGATAAATGTCACCTCAGAGCAATGACCCGCATTATGTATTACCCCTGCTGCAGGCGTCCTCCTGCACCTCTGTGATCAGCTGTGGCTACTTACCCCCCATGTAGGCTGTCTCCGACG
This sequence comes from Sinocyclocheilus anshuiensis, assembly GCF_001515605.1. NCBI lineage: Eukaryota > Metazoa > Chordata > Actinopteri > Cypriniformes > Cyprinidae > Sinocyclocheilus > Sinocyclocheilus anshuiensis. The sequence continues at coordinate 1,894,203 of NW_015547688.1, forward strand.
GTCTATATGGAAAATCAAACCCCTGACACTGAAGAAAAAATAAAAAAAAAAATAAAAATGAAAGAGCAGGTGTTAAAAATACAAGAGAGGACTGGTGTGTATTTCATCTTCTGGGATGTTGAGTACTTCTGTGTCTTGGTAGGTCAAGCAACCAAACAGCTGAAACTTCCAGCGTCAAAAACATTTTAAACAAACAGTTCACTAAAAATAAATTGTCATAATTTACTCACCCTCATGTTGTTTCTTTTCCTTCTTCTTCACCATAGTTTCAAAATACCAGACAGAAAGTCATATTTGATGATACCAGCAATCGCAAGCCAGTTTGAATATGCAGAAGTATGACTGTCATTTGTGAAGTAGAAAAGGTGTTCTTTTACAAGCTTTTGTCTTTGAGCTCTACCGGAAAAGGGTTCTGGGTATTTGTTCATTTGTTTAGAGGTATGTGTGTGTTAAAAGGGATATAAATGTTAGTTTTGTTAAGACAACCCATCTTGCATCTGAAAATGAAAAAAAGATATATTGACAGCTGTTAAAGGTCTGGGTCAGTACAATGTTTTTGAAAGCATAAAGAACTATGAAGTTATTTTTTTTATCAAAAATACAGTAAACAGTAATGTGAAATATTATCACTATTTAAAAATGTCTGTTCTAAAATATAATTATATCTTCGGCATTACTGTGCCACACAATCCTTCAGAAATCATATAATATGCTGAATTGACCCTCCGCAGGGAGTTTGATTGACAGGCGATCTGACCAATCATAACGCTGAATCTGCCATTTTTGTCCAACAAACAAAGACAGGAGAGCAGATTCACAGTTGACTTAAACTTGAAAAACGGTGTATTGACGTCTTTCTGCAGTTGAAACAAGATACCTTCTGATGTTCATTCATGTTTATTTCATGCTATAACTAGTAAAGAGGAAGAGACGGTCAGTTCACGTGCTGCTACAGTACATTAAAGAGCCACAAAACAGTATTTATTGTTTGCATTTCTTACAAAATGACCATTTGAAAGCTGAGACTGTTTCATACCCAAAAAGAGACCCCAAACTTTTTTTTTTTTTTTCTTCCTTAATATCACTTATTGACCCAAACTTTTGAACAGCATCTAAAATCTCAACTATTTTTATCCAGTTTTCCAGTCCAAATACCTGAACGGAAAAAGGAAACAAGTTTGAAAATAACCTCAAAACATACTCTAAAAAGTTTATAAATTTGTTTATTATTTGCTTGCATCAAACAAATTATTCAAACATTTTAAAAAAATTATACAGCAAAACAAATGTTTTGCAGTGTATATTTAGTACTTTTCATGAAATTGTGCAAACCCAATAAATACAAATGTTCAAAAACGTTCTCCAAGCAAACATTATCCTCCTCTATAGGGAGGTTAAGCTCTATTGTAATTAGCACACACTCGAATTAATGGCCTTGGTGAACAAGACAGGCTGCTTGACCTCTTCGGCAAGGTATTTTCAACACTAAAAATGAGTTGAACCTGCTTTTCTGTGTTTACATAAAGAACAACAAACAGGCAAAGAAAGAAAAAAACGAAAAACGCACGAGACTTCACAAGGTGTGTCACGTGAAATAAATCCAATTGATAAAGGTGTAATAGTGTGCTTTGAACTTGAAAGTGCAATTATTTTTCATATCAAACACACTTTTGCACATTCACACAAGAATGCAGCTAGGAGATGCTTATTGCGATACAATTACAGGCTCTCCAAGCTTCGACTCGCATTCTTTAGCCTATAGGCTCTAATTGCAAATCTTTTTATTCATTAAACGAACACCGCTTCACAGTATTCTCTCCATGACAGACATCTGAACAGAAAACATTTTTCAGCGATCCATGGCCAATTATAGTTAATGTACGACAACAGAGTGCGCCGCGTAGCATATTCCCATCAAACTATTTGGACTGCAAACCTCAACACACATCCTGACTGTTTGCTTGCTCTCCTAAAGCCACAGATACTCAAAGCAGGCCAAGTGGAAAAAAGTAACTTACAGTGAGATGCATTTCTAATTAGAGGTTTTTATCATTAAAAGCTTGACACTTTAGAGCACAACGAAGCCGGCGGTCGCCTCGAAAGCCACGCGAAAGGGCACAAACGCAAGCAGACGTTCATCAGGGCTTTAACACTATCACACTGTAATCTGTCTGGGATTCCACGTGTGTTAACACAGCTAAAAATGTCGAAAGCAAACACTCCAACAACACCGCGTGAATGTCTCAATATATTAAGCGCACAATAAACAACCTATTCAATTCCAGGGATTTGCATGAGAAATGGGAGTATTAACGTGGAAGGATGTGTGTAGTCATTCAAAGTGTGAGCTGATGGCGGAGGGAAGGCTTTCAAAAGCCCTTCCCAGCGAGAGGGTATGCTGTGGTAGAGACTAACACTGCCTCAATGTTGGCATATCACTGAACACAATGGCCTAGATTAGCAAAGTGTCAGTACTGAGCTGAAATAAGCTAATTGCTTAATTAGCTGACCCAATTCGATAAGCCTCTTCTCTAGCTATGTAACAAATAGCTCGAATTCATGTAAAAAGTGTGGGTTTAATTACAACCGTGAGTGTGAAAAAGCTAAATGAGACGGCCGGCGCGGTATGAACGTTATTGTGTCGGAGACTATTAACATCCATATATTCATAAGCAGAAGAATGGCACGACTGTGACAGCTCCAAAAGTATGCAATGGAAACACGATGCTAAAGCTTTTGCTTGCTTCTTCTATTCAGGCTTTGTACCTGCTTATTATTGACAGCTTGCTTGAAACAATTACGGAGCGTATCGGTGAAAGTGATGTCAGCAAGCTGTTGGAAATAGAAAAGTCGGGTTAAAGGTAAAACCATTTTCTCATTAGACTGAACGATGAGTGGGACAGATTAATTTACATTTTCCCCTGACATATTTTACATACACAATCTTTTGCTTAGCACTGGGACTTATGGGCAAAAGAGCTCTATTTGTATAAGATGAAGTCATTTATATGCTAATTCATTGGAATGTAGACCTTCCAGATTCATGTTTACCTATTAGTGCATATAGATGCGGAGGGACATTAGAATATTAGAAATGGAAAGGACGGGGAGGGGGGAACTGTGGGCAACAAAATATTAGCACACTGTTTCCTTCTATTAATCTCATATTATGAGCCATTTCGGTTTTATTTAAGCACCACCCAAGGGCCAAGCTCGGAGGCATACGGTAAATGACCATTTTCCTGAAGTGACTTTGAGGAACACATGGTGGCAAAGTAAAAAATTTGCACAGCGAACAAGACACGGCAGTCCAAAAAAAAAACTGCTTTATATAGTTTAAATGGTGCTCATTTTTCTCATTAACCATACACCTAAAGCAAGCTGTAGTTCAAAAGATGAATATCAATCATATCAAGCGTTTAGTTTTACATGGAGTGGGTCATCTAATGGGGGCTGCCATGTTGAAATCACATGACTAGCTAAATTCTACTTTAGCTGGTCTAGAACAGTTTTACAAAAAGTAAGAATAAAATAAATAAAAATAGACACTATGTCATTGGTATCTTTTTTATCTTTATGGCATTATATGTATTTTTTATATTTTGAATTAGCTTTTATTTTTATAGTTCGGTTTTATTTAATTTTAGTACTTTTGTTTTTTATGCACACCATTTTTGTAACCGTTACTGGTTTTCTTAAAATATTTATTTAGCTTTAATTTCAGTTTGTCATTTTAGTACTTAATACATTTTATTTCAGCTTTAGCTCAGTTAATGTACATTTTTTAATAATTTCAGTAGTAACGCTTTACAATAAGATCTTATTTGTTAACATTAATGTGTCACCTAACAGTGAGCAGTATTTATTTTTACATTCATTAGTCTGTTAATGTTAATTAATCATTGTTTAATCATTTTAGTTTACAGTTACTAATATATTAAGTATTTGCTAACATTATGCAATGTTGAAATGACCATTAAGATAATAAACACTGTAGAAGTGTTGTTCATTCTTAGTTCATATTAACAAAAAACATTTTGAAAAGTGCTACCATTTTAGTTACTAACATTGATAACACTTCATTCAGCCCTCGAAGTTCGCCCTTAAAGTTGATCAGTCAAAACACAAAACAATGCCACTGTGTTTATTCCTTAACATTTCAGCCCACACAATCAATTAGGCAACATACACAGCCTAAAATCCAGAAAATGAAGGAGTGGGTTGTCAATATCAGAAAAACAGCATTCGCCCCACCACCACTGGCTGCTGGAGAGGTGTGACAGATCATATTACAAGCAAGGCTAAAATGCTAATGTAATTCCACATGAGCCAGGTTTAAAGAGATCCAATCGACCATTCCTGATACCCAGTGTCGTTGTGTCTAAGAAGATGACGTTCCTCCTCTCATTGTCTCAGTAATTCACCAAAATTGCCACTTAGAGCCGCTCCAAGATGTGCGTTTCATCTCCAAGCTTCCTCTGGTCTCTGCTAGTCAGTTCATTTTTACTTCCTCCAAGAGTGCTAGCACTTCATTAACCTTGCCAGGCTCAAGATAAGAGAGGTAGAGCATCAAAAGCAGCCAGCCAACAGAGAGAAAAGACAGCACAGTCTCCACCGCACAGCGGCCATCAAACAGACAGAAGCATGACCACACACACACACAGTATCCCATGCAAAACACTCAATGGCCTCTCTTTAGCATATCAGGGATGCTTGCATTATTAGCACCAGAAGACAGACACACACACATCTCCAAGCTTCCTCTGGTCTCTGCTAGTCAGTTCATTTTTACTTCCTCCAAGAGTGCTAGCACTTCATTAACCTTGCCAGGCTCAAGATAAGAGAGGTAGAGCATCAAAAGCAGCCAGCCAACAGAGAGAAAAGACAGCACAGTTTCCACCGCACAACGGCCATCAAACAGACAGAAGCATGACCACACACACACACAGTATCCCATGCAAAACACTCAATGGCCTCTCTTTAGCATATCAGGGATGCTTGCATTATTAGCACCAGAAGACAGACACACACACTTCTCCGTGAAATGTTAACCCCTAGAATACATTGTGAATAGGGTTTGATTCTTCAAATACAATAGCAAAATATTCAATGGATTTTATTGATAAAATATGCATACAGCTTCTACTGTATGTGATTCTTTGGCACTGACCACCAAAATAAACAAATAGTTTTGAGGTCAATTTGGAATTTTTCTGAATATGTACATAAAAATGCATGCACACTCCATAGACTACTCAACTTGTGAATCAAGGCCCCTAAAATTAATTTATTGGTAAAGCGGTTAATTGTTTTAATTTAAGGGCTGTCAAATTGATTAATCATGATCAATCACAACCAAAAAAAAGTCCCTTTACATAAGGTGTGTGTACTGTATATATTTAAATGTATATATAAATACAGATTTAAGAAATATATGTAATTTATATATAATAAATCATACATAAATGTAAATATGCATGTATATGTGTATTTACACGCATACAAATATATACAGTACTCGCATCATGTAAAACACAAACTTATTTTGGATGCGATTAATCGATTTGACAGCCCTACTTTTATTTATTTAGCACAAATCAATTTTTTCCCCCACGACCTCCACTAACAAATCTGTGACTACATACATGCCAACCATTAATTTTAATAAGACGTAAAGTGATTCATTTCATGCAGATTTCTCTCCTGAACTGATGTTTTTATTATACATCTGTAACAAAATTGTGATTATCACTTAATAGATCATTTTAATATGGCACCAGTGAAACATCTGGACAAACCTGACTCAATGAATATTTTTCATGATTCAAAAGACCATTTCGTCTAAAAGCTAATGGTAACAACACGGAAGAGTCAAATTTGAGTTCAATTTGAACATCTGCGGAATACATATACAATTTATAAGCAATTCTTATACACTTGTCCCAAAGACTTCTACTGTACTGCATTTTTTACAATTTCTGTAATAACACTATTAATAAAATTGCAGGTTGCTAAAACAACAACAACAACAACAACAACAACAACAACAACAACAACAACGTCAACAACAACAACAACAACAACAACAACAACAACAACAACAACAACAACAACAACAACAACAACAACAACAACAACAACAACAACAACAACGTGTTTGTAAAATAAATCGTATTAAAACAAAAAAAGCCAGACAGAGACAAAAAAATACGAATTTTTGCAGTAACGAAAAGCCATTTGGTAGCATAATGCAATGTTACTCCATACAACTAGACACCACAAGACTTTTAGTTTGTGCTTAAAATTATATACCTTAAAGGGATCATATGATGCGATTTCAAGTTTTCCTTTCTTGTTATAAACGGTTTGTGAATAGGTAAGATCCATAAAGTTGCAAAGACTAAAGTCTCAAACCCAAAGAGATATTCTTTATAAAAGTTAACACTGGTCCACGCCCTCCTAAAACACCTCGTTCGAACACGCCCCCACATGTCTACATCACTGTGCGGGAAGATTTGCATAACGCCGCCCAAATGTTCACGCAAAAAAAAGGCGTAACTTTGTTGCTGCCACCGCCGCCATGTTGTGAAGACACTGTGTGTTTCGTTGTGAAAGTGAAACTACTTAGTTTGGTCTTCCAAAAGAGGACACGACTAGAAATCAGTGGTTAAGTTGTATTTACAACACTGGATTCATTTCATGCAGATTTCTCTCCTGAACTGATGTTTTTATTATACATCTGTAACAAAATTGTGATTATCACTTAATAGATCATTTTAATATGGCACCAGTGAAACATCTGGACAAACCTGACTCAATGAATATTTTTCATGATTCAAAAGACCATTTCGTCTAAAAGCTAATGGTAACAACACGGAAGAGTCAAATTTGAGTTCAATTTGAACATCTGCGGAATACATATACAATTTATAAGCAATTCTTATACACTTGTCCCAAAGACTTCTACTGTACTGCATTTTTTACAATTTCTGTAATAACACTATTAATAAAATTGCAGGTTGCTAAAACAACAACAACAACAACAACAACAACAACAACAACAACAACAACGTGTTTGTAAAATAAATCGTATTAAAACAAAAAAAGCCAGACAGAGACAAAAAAATACGAATTTTTGCAGTAACGAAAAGCCATTTGGTAGCATAATGCAATGTTACTCCATACAACTAGACACCACAAGACTTTTAGTTTGTGCTTAAAATTATATACCTTAAAGGGATCATATGATGCGATTTCAAGTTTTCCTTTCTTGTTATAAACGGTTTGTGAATAGGTAAGATCCATAAAGTTGCAAAGACTAAAGTCTCAAACCCAAAGAGATATTCTTTATAAAAGTTAACACTGGTCCACGCCCTCCTAAAACACCTCGTTCGAACACGCCCCCACATGTCTACATCACTGTGCGGGAAGATTTGCATAACGCCGCCCAAATGTTCACGCAAAAAAAAGGCGTAACTTTGTTGCTGCCACCGCCGCCATGTTGTGAAGACACTGTGTGTTTCGTTGTGAAAGTGAAACTACTTAGTTTGGTCTTCCAAAAGAGGACACGACTAGAAATCAGTGGTTAAGTTGTATTTACAACACTGTTCAAGAACACTTCAACCCAAATATTCAGATGTGTGCAGCACATTTTATGGAGGACTGTTTCCTGATCCTGGTAGAGTAGACTACAATGCCGGCTGTTCTGACTCACAGACTGCAAGTATGTTTTCATATTTAAAGGATTTTCCACTGACGATTCAAACACGAGTTATGAGCAGTGTAGAGTAACACTTGATGTTTGTCATTTCTCCGATCACAAATGCAGACATGGTTATGTTTACACGGCGCGATGCAATGCAACGCGTAAAAAGATAGTACAAGTCATTATAATCCGTAATTATGTCCTCACTGGATGCAACAAATGCCTCGTTTATAATGGGTTTTATTGTTTTTGTCTCGTCGCACCGGGACAGGGCATCACAGTGTGGTAGGGGCGTAACATTTCCGTCACACGCTTGAGGAATTCGGCCAATCATAACGCACTGGATAGCTGACCAATCACAGCACACCTCGCTTTTCAGAACGATGAGCTTTGTAAAAATCGACACGTTTCAGAAAGGCGGGGCATAGAGGAGAAACAATAATGTACAGTATGTGGAAAATAATGTTTTTTGAACCTTAAACCGCATAAACATTTCATTACACCAAATACACAACATAATGTTCTTTTTAGCAACATCATATGACCCCTTTAAGCATTGAAATGTGCATAAAATTATCTTACTTCCAACACAGCATGTTCACCATTAATCTCTCCCCTCATTTTCCTACGAAGAGAACAAAATTATTTTTTCTTGGGAGGGAACTGTAAATCCCTGTCTGGGTTCAGTTAAAAGGCTTAAAATGTCACTAAATGACAAATTAGAAGCTTCCTCTAGCGTTTTAAGATGAGATGTTGTGGCATCCGAAAGTTACCTGGAAACGAGGTTAACGTGCAGTGAGCGTTGTGGTTATTAAAAACGTCAACCATCTCATTACCCATCACAGATCTTGCCATGGGATCTCAACAGCAATTCAATTGTACAGCATCAAAGCATTTGTTCACCGCAAAGCGTCACAGGAAAGAGCACCCATGCTGAGATCTTGAACTTAATGCACTTCAACGGATTCCAGCTGCTTACTGGAAAGCTAAAAATATTCATTTGAAATTCTGAGAAATTAAAAAAAAAAAAAAAGCATCAGGGCCTTAACAGGCCCACGTCAAAACGCAGATGCCGAACATGTTCTTGCATTTGCTGAACATGTGATACAAGATGAAATGACACTTTTTCTGTTCAGCGCAGCGCTGTGATATCTCTGTCAGGAGTTGTGTGCCAATGCAGGACATCTAGTGAGCCAGCTCAGATTGTGGGTGAAAAGAGACTTTGGCATTTGTGAAGAGTTTCCATATGTATCACTTCTGTTGTGGGGCCCGTTCCACTGATCCACAAAACCAGCCGAAAGGATAAAGCGGCGGGTCTCTGTGCCAGTGTAAGGAGTGGGAGCTCTTCCGAACGTGTAAAGAAGCAAAAGTTGCCTTGCCGCTGAGCAGAGTCGGGCAGAATCCTGCATTGGCGCTGATAACATGCTTGGATTAGGGATGTTTAAGGGAAGGGAAAATTATTCATTTGAGATGGATGAAAAACTGCACTTGTCAAGTCTCCTAGTCATGCACTTTCCATCTCATTCCCGGTAGCCAGCGTGCATATTTTCCCCTCAATGCAAATGTTCGCAGTGAAATTGTGAGCACATTACCCCCTCTCTTTAAACACACCCAATGACACAGAGACTAAATATTTTCCCTGCAAAAAATAATTTCAGGGTGGGTAATTGGAGTTTACGGTGTGATCAGAAGAGCAGCTTTTTATATACACATTTTCTAAAAGAAAACATCAAAATTGGGAGGGTTGGGTAGGGCACAAGTACATCAGTGGAAATCAGTTTAGTTTTCAATGAGGGTCCGGGACCCACTAGGGGGCCTCAGCACACCACAAAATGGCTTAAAAGACTACAAAAGATTTAAAATAAGCTATACATCAACACGTAAGCTCATGGATTTCTTATTTTAATGAATTCACTTAAAAGGCACAATGTCATTTTTAGCCACTAGAGGGTGCGTATTCAAAACAAAAAGAAACAAAGGCATAGTTTGATGACGCTGTGACTGAGTGTGGAATCATGGGAGTTGTCGTCTTCATCCCCACAGCCGACGCAATCCGACGGGACTCGGGCAGAAATCATGTTCATGGATGAGCGAATGTATTAAAGATTTATTAACGTCGTAGTATGAAGCAGAGTGAGGCGGAAAGCCGTCGAAGCAAAACGAGGCCGCTGAACGAGCACGACACGGCTCGAAAGCATACAAAAATTAATAATTAAATTCAATTAATTAAATTAATTTAATAAATAATCAACATTTGTTACATTATTTATCTTTGCTAACTTAATGAATAAAAATACAACCATTTATTGTTCATGTCAGCTCAGGTCTATTAAATTAACAGATGCAACTTTTGATTTCAATAACGTATTAAATGCTGAAATCAACATAAGCATTAGCTAAATGAACATGAATTAACAATTAAAGGTTTTATTAATCTTAATTTAAAACAAACAAAAAAGCCCTTAATGTTAAGAAATGGAACCTTATCGTAAAGTGTTACCAATTCTTCTAGTTATGTCAAGCTCTAAACTAATTTGATTGGGGAAATTGCTATTTGGGAGTTAAATAATTTAAACTCAATTGCAAAAGGACTAGAAAAACCATTGTAAACTATGAAGAGCATTATAACCTCTGGACTTGGAAATGTAAAAAAATATTTTAATATATGGCCACTAATACGATGTTTTTAAAAAGTCTAATAAAAAGCAGCCTTGCCAATACAGAAGCAGTACTAAAAAAACCTTAAAGGGGGCCTTCGAGTCAAAAAGGTTGAGAACCACTGCTCTAGACCAAACGGAGCTATCCAAGCAGGGCCAGCATTTAGAATGCAATTACTAATTCCAAATCTTTCCTGAGGCCGGATGATACACTGAATACATCAGCTCCCCTATACAAATATTATGATCCGTCTGATGAGAGCCAGGGCTCCAGTCTGGATGGCTAATAAATTAGAAGCACGCTTCTCGTTTACTCATCAGAGCTAATGAGGCTGATAAAATTACCTTGAGGATCATAATTACAGGCTAGTGGCAGAAGCGCTAGCACCATATCTGCAACACTCGCGTGCACACACACACACACCTACAGGAAGAGAACAAACAGCTCAGCACAGTGGCCGCCACTGGACAAGCAGAGTTTGACCTTTATAACAAACCGCACGTCAGATAAGTGTGTAATGTATGCTTTTAATTAAACAATTAAACCGCGTTGCATTACACTGAAAGCTTGCGACGCCACCCATGTGCGTCACATTAGCGCACTTTCCACTGAAAACACCCACAAAAAAAACACTCCATTTTCAAATCCATTGTGTGCCCTGCGCTTAGCTGGCCTTGATCAAGCAAATATGTAAATGCCATTCAGTTATGTACCGAAAGATAGACAAGCGCGCACATGCGTGAGGTTAGCGAGGGTGCATTTGAGGTTTTGAAATACCAAACAAGTCGAACCCCACCATCCTTTATCCCTTCAATTTCATTAGATGGCTCACATACATTAAGCACTTGATCAGTAATGGCATCTTTTGATGGCCACGGGCGGCGTGGACGCCAGAGAATTTCATTTCATCAGCCATTCACAGGACGAATTGTTTTACTTATGAATATTAATGTCTGCCTAATTTGGGGCTGTTGTTAATGCTTGTCGCTAGGAGCTGGGCAAATCAGGTCCCATTCCTGTTAAAACCATGTATTAGACACCCCCCTGACACTAAGCCCTCGCCTTTGATTCTTAATTGCAGGAGTGCGAGCATTTGCAGGAGATGGGGCGCAAAGCTTTAATTAACTCTAATATCACACGTATTCAGTCTCGACTGTCACCCGCATCACGCGTGGCGTTCTGCACCAATATCCTCCTCGGCTAGAGAGAGACGGTGTTCCAAGTTCATGATCACAATTTCATGCATCTTAAATTGGGGATGGATGGCCTGTAAGCAGTGGCATGATATTAAATGAGTAAATTATCTTAACGCATTTTACTAAAACCCATATTAAATGGTGGCTGTGTAAACGGCCGTTTTACAGCACGAGCGATGATGGGGACAACAATTACGAGCTGCGAACGAGAAGGAAACCGACTGGAAGTTTGGGATAAACCGGGCATTTCGGTTATTGTGACCATTTCGGCATAAATGGGCTTTTCCATTTAACGTTTTTGGGCTTCACAATTCACATGCAGGCATCTGAGAGAATAGAGCATGAAGACAGCTGATGTAAATAAAACTACAATAAAGCTCTGGAATAGTTTAGGGCACATATAAGAAACTTCATTAAGATTTATTAAAGAACTCATTTTAAAAGTCAAATAGGCTATACAATAAATAAGCACATCCATTTGTAAGCATCTCTCAAGAGAAGTTTTAAAACTTCTTAAAACATTCATTCTGTAGGTTTTTCAAACAGTTAAGTCATATTTAAACACCAAGTAAAAGACACCTTTGGTCAGACTATATTTCTTAGATAAAGTTAAATGAGGGACACTTTTAATTGAACTAGGTTAGAGGGCTTAAAAAGAGAATAAAACCAATAATCCATGCCTTTCCAGCACACAAGATCCTCTGCCATCTAATCTCCAGCTTGATTTAGCATTCTCAGGAATATAAAATAAGAACAGGAAAACTCTGCCTGTGCAAATGCATGTGAGCTCATAGTGCCCCCTTCAGGTCACTGCAAGCACTGCGTCTTCAAGACCTCTAGATTTAGCAGGTCAATATTTTTTTTAGGGGGTTAGGGTTAAATTAAGATTCTACACAGATTTTTGGATCACAGTCAAGTAGCGTGTTTCAGCCAGCCTTGGGCATCTGTTTGTTTATCTGCTAATATAAGTTACGGTTTATGTCTGAACAAGTGAGGGGGTGGAAGACGACAATAAAAGAAATATTTTTGAACAATAATTATTCAAACTAGCCCACGCATTTAAAGAAAAGGCAAAAGAAGCATATAGGACCAATATGTTGAAAACTTAAAGCAAATGAACAGAACTAGTATTAGCTTAAATCAAATAAGAAGTGAAAATAACTACAAAAGAAAAGTGTTTAAACGGAACATTATTTTGCTCCAAGAACTCCAACTCACTGAATCACCTGGCATAATTGTTATACTAATCCCACTTAGTTTTAAACCATCTAATGTGACCTGGAGAAATCTGGACTTCAACAGGCTACAGCAGAACTTCTGGATCACTTCACTCCAGCAGCTCTCAAGTTCACCATCCCATTGAAGCTTTTTTACTTCTCCGTCTAAATAACTTTGAGAAGGACGACTTGCATTTGTTTTTAAACTTCGGAAGACCTGCATCAAGAAAAAAAAACAAACAAAAAAACAGACAGTTCGAAGGAATGTTAAAAGTTAAAAATGTCAAGTCTACTCTCAGCTTGAAGCAGCAAAGAACAAGATAAAAATGACAAGAACAAGAAGTTCTCACCCAGTCTTTGCATCATCTCATTCAACTGTTGATCTTCCTCCTCCTCCCTTAAAATGTGACATATTACATTCACAAATGTGTTTTCACAAATTTTGCATGCAAGTGAAAATTGACCACATTTAAAAGTATGGCATTTGTCATGGAGAGTGAAAGGTGGTGTGGTTTCCTCAGGACTTACCTTATCCTGTCCTCCTCCAGCCCTTCAACAATGGCATTCCTGTCATTCACTATCTTCATCAGTCTGTTCAATAGCTCGGTTTCCCTCTTTTTCTCATCCAAAGTCTTTACATGTTCTAATATGCAAACACACACATTTTATGGCTTCTCCTCAGCTGTTATAAAGAGTACAAGTGCAAAATGAACTAATACCTCGATTACATTTACCCTTTATTATAGAATAGGACTCAAATTTTTAAATTTCACTTTGCACCACTTCACACATCCTGTTAAATCACAATGCCTAATTATTAAAATCATTACTGATGATTTGAAGCACGGACAATCTGAGAATTGCTTCCATGCGTCACAAGAGATCTAAGAATAAGCTTAATTTATAATTGGTGCCAATTTCTAAATGCAGACTTACCATAGCAACCAAAAGAGTAAAGATACACCCCACAAGGCAAAAACAAAAAGCTTCTTATTGCAATTTGTAGAATTAAAGTTTTTTAGGCTATAATAAATTACTTTGCAGACGAAACAAATGCGGTCAATGCTTTCAGAGGGAGGCAATTATAAAGTACTTTGACGACAGACTTTGCTAAGGCATTTCAGAATGACCATAACATTTCAGATGCTGTGCAACGAGATCGGTCCGCTGGTTAGTCAGGTTATGCCCTCCCATAGCGCAAAGTCACATTTGGCAAATGCATTTCAATGTCCCATTCTTTGCATGAACTCTTTTCACACAAGTCAAAAACCACCTTAAGCGGGTGTAAAATTTTTAGCAAATTAAGGGATTTTCATTCGAAATTTGGCATCTCCATCACTTGTTTCTTACGCGATACTTCAAAATGCGCATAAAAACAGGAAACAGCTATTGATCACTTCCTCTAAAACAGGGCTGTCCAAACTCGGTCCTGGAGGGCCGGTGTCCTGCAGAGTTTAGCTCCAACTTGCCTCAACACACCTGACTGGAAGTTACGATCTGTCTATTTCTAATGGGAAAAAAGGGGAGCGATATTGATATTACACTAGTTACCCTGGCTAATTTTTACCTGGTTTATTGATCAATCTCCTGAGCTCTCCTTCGACTCCAGGCTGCTGCTCCTCCAGATCTTGTGTTCTTGCTCTGAAAAAGATTGAGACTGCTGTAAGGACTGGTTTAAGAGCGAACATCTAGGTACAATGGCTATTTTTCTCCATTGCACATTTTGTTTTAATATTAAAGTAATAGTTCACCCAAAAATGAAAATTCTGTCATTAATTACTCACCCTCATGTTGTTCTAAAACCGTAAGACCTTTGTTCATCTTCGGAACACAAATTAAGATATTTTTGATGAATTCCCAGAGCTCTCTGACCCTCCCATAGACAGCAAGGGAACTACCACGTTCAAGACCCAGAAACGTAGCAAGGAGATCTGTAAAATAATCCATGTGACATCAGGGGTTCAACCGTAATTATACGAAGCTACGAGAATACTTTTTGTATGCAAAGAAAACAAAAATAATGACTTTATTCAACAATTTGTCTCCTCCGCGTTGTTTTCTTTGTGCACAAAAAGTACTCTCATAGCTTTGTAAAATTACGGTTGAAGCCCTGATGTCACATGGATTTTAACGATGTCCTTTCTACGTTTCTGGACCTTGATCGTGGTAATTACATTGCTGTCTACGGGAGGGTCAGAGAGCTCTTGGATTTCATCAAAAATATCTTAATTTGTTTTCCGAAGATGAATGGAGGTCTTACGGGTTTGGAACGACATAAGGCGGAGTAATTAAATGACAGAATTTTCATATTTGGGTGAACTATCCCTTTAAGCATTCTGAAAATGTTTGCATCCAGAAATAGCAGCTAGACAAAAGAGAGAAACAGTAGTTGCGGAGTATGGGGATCACTTACATGTACATCAACTCTGATTCCCTCCGTATGTAGCTTTGTTTTTTCCGAATCAGGTTAAACCAGTCCACCATCAAGGGATCCATCAGCAGGTCCCCATGACCCTCTGTAAAACAGTCCAATGTCACCAAGGACACCAAGGTCCTAACTGCCCCATCCATAAGAGACACTCCACCTCGAGCCACAATTTAAAGTGCTCTGGAGACGGGCATCTCCAAACACTCACATTCAACTTCTATTTGAGCTATGATTGAATTCTATTTGTCTCCTAATAGAGCACTGTAATGCGGTCTAAAAAGCATGTTTTCCATTGACATTGCCTTGAGGTGGTACAAAAAAAAACAAAAAAATTAAAAAAACACATACAAGTACATTCACACGCGCGCACACACAAACTTAATTTGATCAAGTGGTGGTTTCGGCTTTGGTGGGACCGAGAGGCAGTCAGGTTCTATGAAATCCCACCGGCTGCTAGCATCAGGGCAGGTGACTGGAGCAGCGAGTCTGGAGATGATATTACTGTGCCATGGTGACCTTGAAAAGAGCCAATCAAGTGCCCTTGCCCCATTCAGCTAGCAGCCTCTCATTGCAGCCCACCGCCGCTTCTCCATTTCCATCCCAGCATCCCTCAGGAGGAGAGGGGGCTTCCCCTGCACCTCGCCTCATTTGGCCCTGGCAGCTGGAATCGAGAGCCCTTTATTGGCCACAGTCTTCCCCTAAAGGCTACATCCGAATTCCGACTCCCAGGTGGATGGGCTCAGCTAACAGGTTTGGAATGAGTGCACGAATCACGGAACTCAATGAACCACACACACATATACGGGGCTGCTACATGCGGTCTTAAAAAAAAAATACATAAAAAAATAAAATAAAAAAAAAAACCTCCAAATGGATCTCGAATTGCAACTAAAGGAACATCTGATGTCCCAACAAGCTTTTGTCCTAAACAACTTTGAAAATAATTTTGGACCTTTAAAATTCAATTCAGACTTCAACTTGGAGAAATATGGAATGCTGCTATTACATTAACTACTCTAACATCTAATCTCAAACCTTCTTCATAAATGCGAAGCCTCCTCTCCAACTCCACCCCTTCGTTCTCCAGATCGTACAGCTTGTTCTCAATGTCCTGCAACTCTTTTGAGATCTGATCTGGTGTGACATAGCAAGGCTTCATCTGAAAAGTCAAATAATGTAACCATGAAAACCATGGGTAGGACATCTTTAATTTAGAAAAATATTCCTGAGATAAGCTTTTGCAATAACTCACAGTAGGCAACTTTGTTTCATGCAGCAAGCCATTTGTAGATGAAATATTTCCATTGTCGTAACCTAAAGTGATAAATACTGCTTTTTAGTGTATATGAAAAGCTGAAGGCTAAATGTGGACAAACATGCAAGAGGTTTCAAATAATTAGTTCACAAAAAAAAAAATTATATTTATTTCAATAAAGAGCTTAGGCAGATTGACCAAGCCTCCGTTTTCCATACAAGTGAAGTGATTTACCAACTATAATAAAAAAAAAACGCCGACCAGTGGCGAGGTTGTTTTGGAGATGAAGGTTTGTGACAGGACTGAGAGGGCAAGATACATGAGGACAAGCAACAGTCAGGTTTAGAACCTATGGACAGAAGAATAAGATCATCAGTTGTATCATGGGAAGATTTGCATTTATGATGATGTGGCCTGGACTTACCCTGCACACCACAGGTCTCTCCCAAACATAAGACAACAGGACTGAATGGCTGGAGAGGGGCAGAGGAACCTGGTGATGGACATGGTCCAATTTTGAACGGAGTAGGTGAAAAGGGGGGTAAACTTCAGTCAGCATTTGGCATTTGAGAAACAAGTTTGCTCTTAATAGTGATGAGACCAGCTTACCACAGGTACCCTGCTGCTGTTCCCTTCTGGGTTTCGGGGCAACATTGATGGAGCAACAAGAGTTGTCCGATATGGAGGCTGAAGCATTTTGGGCTGTCAAACAATGGTCACTTTTGTTTTTTCCAGAAGTCAACGGGATATCCTTGGCATTATCTGGAGATCTATCAAAAGCAAACTAACCTTACTACACTGAAAATTGGTGGTGAAACAGTTTTCATTCAGAAATTGCTAGCAAACTTACAAAGCAACGGCAAATGACATTGAATTAAACATAATATTTTGAAGTAGAAACACTGCATTTTGTTGCAAAACAGTATATTCTAGTTCACATTTACAACCTTCAAAAGACACAAAAGCATCATTTAAAACCAACATACAGTAAGCAGGCCCTCACCTTATATACAGTAGGTGCAAACAAAGCTAAAAGAACAATCATCTGAGGAACTCAAAGTAAGAGCATAGCATTTCAGGGGAGGTTGGTTTAGGCGCAGCACTCTTTGGGACTGGTGAGGACTGGGGATAGAGTGAGAGGATGCACTCTGAGGCAGTCGAACACAATGGGGGAGGCAGGAGGCATCCGCTGGCTAGAGGATGGATACATGAAAGGCCCCACTGTCAGTACTCCAGCTCTGAAGAGTCATTGCAGCTCACACCCGAGTGACTCTGCCGGCTTCCCCTCGTGTGGATTAGAAAGCATTAGGGATAACTAGGCTGATCGAACTTACTTGAGTCTTGGTCCATTTGGAGCTGCCTTTGGCTTTGATCTCCAGTCAGTTGGGGCATCGCAGCTCTGAACATCTTTGGCTGAAGCCGAGAGAAGAGAAGAAAATTACAGCAAACAAAAAGCACAAGCCGCACATTCTCATATTATGCCATTTGAAGCCATGCTGTCAAATAGAAAGACAAAAATACTACAGGGTGGAAATCAGTCTTCAGATTCAATCTTATTCCTGTGGGCTACATGAAAAACAATGGATGCTGGCCCGTGGCTTAATTTAACCTCTTTCCTGCCTATATTCTCAGCTCCTACTTATTGAGTATGTTTATGGTAATATTTCCCATGCGACCTTTAGAAAGCATTTTAAAAAAACTAACACAATTCATGCAAGCAAAGGTCATCTGCGAGTGAACACCACCTTTGGCAGTAGAAAGCAGCTGGGATGGAGGTCTGCTGCGCTCCTTGCTGATGGCACTGAGGTAGAGGGATTCTTTGGAGTTCATGCCGCTACTGCTGATAGCAGGGCTGATTGAAGTGGCCTGATATGAGCTCCTTCCTGTTGCAACTCGTCCGTGTAAGTCCTGCCTCCAGCTAGAGACTTCAGCAGAAGTGCATCTGATTTTTAGCCTGGGAGAGATGGTAACAAACATCAAATACATTAAGCATTCGCACTATGATCATATATTACATATTACATTCTATTGTCATCACTTACAAATGATGACAATAGAAGAAATAGAAGTGTTGAATGTTTCACAGAGGAGGTTTTGGACACCTCCTTTCACTTTATCATAAATCAGAAAATGCTGTAACAGTCATATTTTTTTAGGAACAAAATGTAATATAAATAAATGGGACTGACATGTGAACAAACCTCTCTGTAAAAAAAAATGGAAAGTCTGGTGTATGTAAGTGCTACTGAAGTGGGAATGTTCGGCTCAGTGCATGAGAAAAAATAAATTTGAAACAGCCTTTATAGAAACGTATTGTAATTGTTACTTTTCTTTCCACTAGTCATGTTATGGAGGCAAAAAAGCCCAAAATCTCCAAATTGACCAGTGTATGTAAAAAGCATATTTCATTTGGCTTTAAAAAGAGATTTTTCTTTAGGTGGTGCTAGGGCTGGGTATCGTTCAAAAATGTTCAATCAGTACAGATACCTTGATTCGATACCGGTTTCTGAACGATACTTTTTTCGATACCAATTTTATGAAATCAATTTTAAAAAGATTACATTATCTAAAAAACGATGGCTTTATTTTTCAGCTTGCTGATGTTTATACAAACTCAAAGACTCATCTCCTGAGCCACTCACTGCACAAAGGAACAACATGTAGGCTAACACAATAAATGCAAACTAAGTGCAAATAGTTTTAATAAAACTAAAATAGTCTTCAGTTTACACATCTGTTAGGCTACATTTACACTAGTGCATGTTCGTTTTAAAACGCATAGCTCAGACAGAATCATAATTTCTATTCATTTTCCACTGATTTACTGATGAGCATAAGCAGCTTCCAGCGCTGTCTTCCTGTGTTCTCTCTTCCATGATCGCTGCTCTGACCCAGAGGTAATAACATATTTAATTTCAGCAACATTACATGGCCAAAACACACATTAGACGGCAATCGGAAGAATATAAATCTTATGTAGCATGATGCTACAGTGTGCATGAATGGCCACGTAGCACGCACTTTCGGTCGTGTAGTATGAACGAACATCTGCATATGATCGGAACTCCATGCAGCTCGCGCACTACTCTCCACTGGAAATGAACGACTTCCGGTCTGTAGCTTGTCGGAGATAAAAAGCCGGCTTGAAACGCAGTGTAAATGCCAGTATGACGAGGATCGTTTTTGCTTTCAAATCGCTCTCGCGGATGTCAAACACATATCGATCTGCGCCGCACCTCTTCTAGTCTAGCACACCTAGTGCTGCAGGCTTATTGGCCCACGGACGTTGATGAGATTAACCCCTTAAGTATCAAAATTTGGTACCGAATAACCCTATTAACAAGTAGCATCACCTTCGTAGTCTTTGTAATCTTCACATTATGAAAATGCAGTTTAACATTCAATTTACAAACTTTCCCCTAGTAAAACAAACAAAAAAAAAAGGTGATATTTAAAAAAAACATTTATTTTGCACTAAGTATCGTTAAAATCTATTAACTAGGGCTGGTAATTTAACGTGTTAATTAGATTAATTATGGTGAAAAATATCGCTTTGAAATTAACGCATTTAACACACTTGATTTACATATGAACAGTTAAAAATCTGTGAAAAAAACCCCTCCAATTTACAATTTCTGGTGCAAAAAGCCCAATAGATAACTTGCAATCCGTGAAACTGTTGATCACTGATCAATAATACTGTAAACCAGGGGTGGCCAACGTCGGTCCTAGAGAACCACAGTCCTGCAGAGTTTTAACCCAACCTTGATAAGTCACCTGCCTGTAGCTTTCTAGTAACCCTTAGACCCTGATTAGTTGGTTTGTGTGTGCTTGATTAGGGTTGGAGCTGAAGTATGCAGGACTGTGGCTCTCCAGGACTGACACTGGCTGCCCCTGCTGTAAACCATGACAGTAATCATTGGTTAGACACTCACTGCCTCTGTGCTCCTGGGTCAGAATTAAGCGCATTGTTGTTATTTGTGTTTCCTTCAAGTAGTTTTCCATTTGTCAGGGCACTGTTTCTGTCTTTCTCCTCCTTCAGTCTTGTGTTCTGATTGGTGCAGGACTCTGAGGGGCCTGACTGCTGTCTTGTGGTGGTCCAATGCTCTGCTGCTGGACCACCGGACTGAAAAAACTTCTGCCTGGCTTCCTGAGTCCTCTGAGCAGAGGCGGTCCACGACTGCGGAGCGGGTCTGAGCTCCACTGGTCTGGGCGCAGCTTTGATGGGGGCAGATAATACAGAGGTGTAGTGCTGTGAAGATGGCTGAGCTCCACTGTCAGATTTGGGCACCAAATCAGCGAGCGTAAAGCCACTGCTCTTAAAAGGCTTAACTGTAGGCTTGAAGCCATTTTGGCCATGTTGGTGAATAGTGCAGACCAGTGAGCCAGCATCTGCTCCCAGTTTATATGCCCCAGATTTCAGTGTGCCATAGCATACACTACACCTGTTTGAAAAAAATGGGAGGAGCGGGATTGAAAAAAAATAAAAAAAATAGCGTTTCATTATAGTAGCTGTTACAAGGCAATAAAAGGACTAAACAGTGCAGTTAAATGCCAAAGTTTAATACTTATCAATAGTTATGCAAAATAATAGTTATGGCTCCCAAGCACCACCAATGAATACTCACTTAAAGCAGCTCCGGTGGTAGAGTTTTCCATCCACCAGCTGTCTCTGGACCAGATGTACATGATTTCCACATACCGCACATTCACCTTTCAATGTGCCAGTTTTATTTGAACTCTCCACCAAAACAGTTTTCTGCAAAAGTAGAGAAGAATAACATTTTTTAAAAACAAA
>NW_015547688.1:1915507-1917072 GCF_001515605.1 Sinocyclocheilus anshuiensis
ATACAAACGAAAAAAACAAACAAATTAAATATATAAAATAGATAATTTAAATATAAATTAGACAAATTAATTTTAAAATCAGTTTCCAAACCATAACTGAATCATTAATTTTTATAACTAGGATTAGACCAAATCACTCTGAAGTAGGGTTTCAAAATTTCTGGAAACTTTACAAAAATCCCTGGAATAAGTTCAATTCTGGCAAGTTTCCCAAATTTCTGGAATATTTCCGAAATTTAGTGGAAATTTTCCACCTTTTTGCAACCCTACTTCTGAAGCTGAATAATCAAGGGAAAGCCGAATTGACACCTTCTCAGCATCTCCGTGTGGTTGTGGAGATCTCGCTCCGAGTGGCGTGATGGGCGCCGGCACAAATTTCGGCCCTGGAGATTTCTGCCAGTCCGTGACAGTCTGCCGAGCTGGAGCAGCTACAATGTGCTTCTCTGGATCACTTTTCTGGATGTTAAGAGATGGAGGATGGTTGTCTCGGATATTTTTTGGCATTTCAGTTTGAGGAGGACGGTTCTCTGTATTTGTTTTAAGACTGTGGTCTTTGGCAACCACAGGCAGATTCTTCTTCTCTGATGGCACCTCCTTTGAGACCTCAGCGTGCCGCTTGATACCGCCTACTCCCCCGACTGAGGAAAAAAAAAAAGCCATTGAGAAGAAAGACTAAGATATACGAATACATTAGATAAATCAGTCACACCAACATTTCTGCAGTATACAGCATGTGCACACTATGCAAAGTTGACAGTAGCCATCGACTTCCATAGTACAGAAAAAAATACTATGGAAGTCAATGGCTACCATCAACTGTCTGGTTACCAACATTTTTCAAAATATCTTTTGTTCTTCTGTTAAGCACAAACTCCGGTTTGGAACCACATGAGGATGAGTAAATGACAAATGTTATTTTTTGGGTGAACTATCCTGTAAAGTTACAAAACCAGATTTTACTAGCAAACCAACTCCGCAAAAAAGGACTGTTGGATTTACCAGATTAAAATATTTTTTAATTTAGTTAAAATGACAGTTTTAACTTGTAAAACATACAGGTTTTGCAAAATGTATACATTTTTTTTTCTATATTATTATTCTAGCAACCATAGCCGGCAGAAAAAAAGCTTAAATTTAACCACTGCATTTTTCAATGAACAATTTATTGATACAAACAACAATTTTTTTGTTTTAACAACCAAACAAAATAAAAAAAAAAATCTAATTTCTAATGTTTTATATGCAGATTAAATAGGTTTTAAGGAAACTTTTGTCTTGTCTCCCAAGGCCACAGGAGGGCGCAATGAGCAAAATAATGCAGCACATTTAAAGGGGTCATATGATGCTGCTAAAAAAAAAACATTTTGTGTATTTTGTGTAATGAAATGCGTTTATGCGGTTTAAAGTTTAAAAAAAAAAAACATTATTTTCCACATACTGTACATTGTTTCTCCTCTATGCCCCGCCTTTTTGAGACGCGTCGATTTTTACAAAGCTCATCGGTCTGAAAAAGCGAGGTGTGCTGTGATTGGCCAGCTATCCAGTGCGTTGTGATTGGCCGAATA
>NW_015547688.1:1917469-1942229 GCF_001515605.1 Sinocyclocheilus anshuiensis
CGAGGCCACAGGAGGGCGCAATGAGCAAAATAATGCAGCACATTTAAATTGTCAACGCAAGGAAGTAACTCTATAAAAACGTGCATAACGTCTAAATTAACTCATAAAAATCAAATATAATTTCGTAAATTGCATAAACAATTAAGAACAAAACAGCATAATCAATTTATGCATTGCTTAATCTAAAGAGCTGAAGAGCCATTCACACAGACTGCATTTAAAAACATATGAGACGCAGTGAAAAGGGTTTTAAATTAGACTAATATTCATTCTTTATTCACAACATCCTCATCACAGGCAGGCACAACACTAATTTCAGCATGTGTTCGTGTGTGCTGTCTGCGTCACTCATAGCACGTGCCTATATCATGCACTATATCGAACATCTTTTCTATCGTTATCGAAGAAGGTGTACCGTCGATAAATATCGATACCGTTTTATCGCCCAGGCCTACAGTGGATCACATTAAGATACTGTATCCCACAGTGCAACACACAGCTTGACTCATTTCATCCAATAGCCCAAAGTTTTTACACAAAGTTAAAAAAATATATATATATTCAGGGTAAAAAAAATAAAAATTCATTCATAATTGGGTGCCACTAGCAGAGTTCAATGTAATGAGGTCCTGTGACTGGTGCATACTTCTGTTAGAAATGTTTGTGGCATAATAATACATGCTTCACATTCTGCATACTACACTATACTTTTAAATAGTGCGTGTACTAATACTTTAACATTCTGAACATAGTACAGCATTCAGATAAGACAAAAAAACAAAACTTTTACTTTATAAACCCTGTCATGGTGGATAAACACAGTCTTACTTGGCGAGCGGCCGTGGAAGTAATTATAGTATTGTGAGACATATGTGAGGATGCTGAGTCTGTCTGGGACAGGCAAAGCCACCATGTCCTCTGCATCCAGAAGAGCTGGGATTCCCAGATGATCTTCAGCCACACAGAACGCCTGCAGCACATCACAGGACACAAATCAGCCATTAAGTTCACAGCTACAACACCACATAATGGGGGGATGAATCCATACAGAAAACAACAATCTGACGACCAAAACGACGAAAGACAAGTACCCTGCGTTTATAACAACCATTGAACATGCTCATTCAAGATGACCTCATACGATTGTTTCAGGCCGCAGATATCATGCTGTGGAAACCATTTTCTAGGGGAAAGGCACTTGGCCAATTAACTGCAAACACAGACAAGGCACAAAAGAGGTAGACGTCAGAAATAGAATAGGCCAGTAAGCAGCACGATCTGGCACATCAAGACGGCCCGGGAAGGGAGCGCATAATGAATAGCACATTTCCTGTGCGCGCAGCA
Organism: Sinocyclocheilus anshuiensis; assembly: GCF_001515605.1. Classification (NCBI taxonomy): domain Eukaryota; kingdom Metazoa; phylum Chordata; class Actinopteri; order Cypriniformes; family Cyprinidae; genus Sinocyclocheilus; species Sinocyclocheilus anshuiensis. Next base: position 1,918,814 of record NW_015547688.1, read on the forward strand.
GCCTGGGAATGGGGACAGGAGAGGGGGATACCAGGGCATTGTTTAGGCCTGACCTGGATACACTCATTAAATTTTACAGGACAGCTGAGGAAGGGGCGGCATATCCTCCATGATGCAGCTGCAACTTCCTGCTTCTCTTCTGTGTTACAGCACTGAGGGGCTGATAGTATGAAATAAACATTTTAGGTAAATACTGGCTGGGTTTAAACAGCACACTGGTGGAAGTATTGGTATTTAAATGCACCATATTCTTTGGTGTTTAAATGCACAGATGAACTAACATTTGTAAACACAGTAGTAGAACAGAGGTAAGTTAATCCTGACAGAGAGGTGCCTGACTGTCACCCTTCTTTATAATACATTAACTGGACAGAATCCACACGGCTCGGGTTCAAACTACAGCTGACTGCGGTCTATAGAAGTGGTGAGGGTTTGTAATAGATCTCAGAGTGTGTGGCTTATAATCTACAGTCACCGAGGAAGCAACATGAGGAAGAGCTCATCATTAGGAAAAAAAGGCCCAATTGTGTCTTTCTCACCACCTCATTCTCATAGAAGCACTTCCTGACAGGGATGAAAAATAATCACTGGACGGACAGCATCCATATCCTCAAACGCAAATTAAATCTTACATGTAAAGCTTACACTATCAGAATGAAAATTGTTGGTTCAAACAATTAAATTAGGTTAACAATTTAAAAATACAAACATTTATACACACCAAGGTACCAAATATTCTCTCAGCAATCTGAAATCTACCACTCTAGAAATGTTCATAACATAAACTGAAACTTACAAATTGCCTGTGAACAATAAATAAATCAAATGATCAAAGCATAAGTGTGGAATCCATAAAAAGAATAAATAGATCCTAATCGATTTAGACTGTGTAGTAATTACTCACCGGAAAAAAAATAAAAAAATAAACTGAAACCTGAAAAAATAAAATTGGATGGTTTAGGACAATATTCTTCCCCCTTACCCAAGTTCACAGAGTACAAGCTTGAAACATTAGACGTTTCACTGCAAGGTAATGTTTGCAGAAACTAAAGGATATCTTTGTGCCAAAAGCTATGGCTGGAAGACTTGACCCATAAATAGGCTCTTTTACTGAGCAACAAGTCTCATCCATTTAAGAACTCTGTAAACATTAGATCACATGCATTTCACAAGCTGTGAGAAGAGAGTCTTAAGTGCTCTTATTCATGTCATTATGCGAGAAACAACGTATAAGTACATAAGGCTGGGTTACAAACAAACATCCAGCCAACTTGTCAAAAACAAAACGAACAACAAAAAATCAATAGTGCATTATCACGGGACTGTAGCAAACACACATCTGCACAGGATACAGCTAAAACTAACTGCAAAACACGCAAGCTATGGGTCACCCTGCATCAGGTCTGTCGTAATTTCCTATGATCAAGGCCAAACAGAATAACTTACCAAGTGGTTGTTGTAATACACATTGTCTTTGGAGAGAGACTCAAAGTTTCTGAAAGAAAACAAGGACATGAGTCACCAGACAGATAGAAACCTTGAGAAGTGTTACAATACAATGCTGATGCTAAAGTAAGCTGATGAAAGTTTAATAATAATAATAATAATAATAATAATAATAATAAGTTTTTAAAGGTCACAAAACCTACAATATTAACATTTTACACAAGTAGTAGGCCTAAAGAAAAATAACATTTGAGGCTGAGAATGAATAAATAGTGAGCGTATACTGTGACCCAACATGCCCATAGACTGTGGTCAAGACTTTGGGTTAAATATGTAAATGTTACGTCATTTGAATGAATAAAGGAAAGAATAAAACTTGGGTCACAAATTTTCCACTAATTTTTGTCTCTACTAGTTCATTCAAAATAGTCCTGTAATGAGGCATACAAATATTCCATGTAGTATCTATAAAGTCAAAAAAGCTGCATACATAAAATCACTTGAATATTGTTAGATGGAAGTAGTATATAACGGAAGAGTATGTCACGTTGCAGGATGTAAACTACCCATGAATCTGCTGGCCTACTTCCATTGCAGTATAATGAATTACAGTGGCTTTAGAAACAATTCAGCTACAGTATATTTAAAAACTAACATTCACACTTAATGTTACTCATCTGTAAACAAATCATTTTAAAGCCTAGGACTAGAACTAACTTGTCCTTGCCATTTTGGAGCTGGTTTCTAGGGGATTGTGATTTAATGGATGCATTTAAAGGGGTCATATGATGCGATTTCATTTTTTCCTTTCTCTTTGGAGTGTTACAAGCTCTTGGTGAATAAAGAAGGTCTGTAAAGTTGCAAAGACTAAAGTCTCAAATCCAAAGAGATATTCTTTATAAAAGTTAAGAGTTAGCCACACCTACCTAAAACGGCTCGTTCGAACACGCCCCCACATATCTACGTCACGATGTGGGAAGATTTGCATAACGCCGCCCAAATGTTCACGCAAAGAAAGAAGGCGTAACTTTTATTCTCGCTGTAGTATTGTTACCGCCGCCGCCATGTCCTGAAGACGCTGTGTGCTCGTTGTGAAAGCGAAACTACTTTGTTTGGTCTTCCAAAAGAGGACGATATCCGTTTCGTCATGAAAAATCGAGCGTTTCAGAAAGGCGGGGCATAGAGAAACAATAATGTACAGTGTGTGGAAAATAATGCGGTTTTTTAACTTTAAACTGCATCATTACACCAAATACACAAAATAATGTTCTTTTTAGCAGCATCATATGACCCCTTTAATGAAAGCCGGTTCATTTCTGTGTATGCTTTATAAAAATAAGTCCTTAAACTGCAACAAAAGCACATTCATTTGTTCAAGTACATTGTTTATAAGGTACTTCATAACAAGAATGACCCATATTTTCATGACACAGGCAGTGTACATGTGTAATATGTTTATGATGAAACCACAGGGGGCTGCAGAGGATGTTTACAACCATCAGCATAAATCAGTTCAAATTGTTGTTGCATGAATATGAATGTTTACAATGGTCTCTTAACAAGGTCAGACTGTCCACCTCATTTGCATAGGCGAATACAGACCCTGGGAGAGAGAGAGAAAAAAAAACCTTTAACATTCAGCCTGTTGTTTTACTTTAACAATAATAAAACAGATATATATTCCTTTAAATGGTCTAAACTTTACATAATAAACATATCTACAATTAACAGCAGTTTCTTTCATTTACTCAATTATAGTCTCTGTGTTACATAAAAAGTAACTAAGAAAAGTAATTAGTTACTTTTTTATGGAGTAACGCAATATTGTAATGCATTACTTTTTAAAGTAACTTTCCCCAACACTGCTCATAGACTGTTCTGATCAAACAAACCTGCTTAATCTCAAGACAAGATGCCCTTAAACTCAAGAGGACCCTGTTGCCCAGAGGAGGGCACTCTTACTCCACACTGGCTCAGAGAACTAAAGACTAATGCAATTTCAGGCTCTTCAACACCAGCTTTGGTCACACAAACATTGCATGAAGCTGATTTTTCTGCTGATTCCACAGGAAATTCCCTAATTGAGAACTTTTACATTCATTTGACATGAAGCAGGCACTCTGTCCATATTTTCAGATATACCAGCGGTGTCCTGCATTTCACAAGTTCTCAGGGGTTGCAGTTCTGAACAAACATTTCCCAGGATTATCTGAAATGGATTTAAACAGATAGTCCACTCAAAAATATAAATTCTGCATCATTAATCAAACAGTTTCAGGTCCCATATTTTATGTCCATACTATGGAAGTCAATGGGACCCAAACCCTGTTTGGCAACCAGCATTCTTCAAAATATCTTCTTCTGTGTTCCACTGAAAAAATAAGTCAGTCATACAGGTTTGGAACAACATGAGGGTAAATGACGACAGAATATTCATTTTATGGTTGAATGGTCCCCTTAGGTAGCAAATTTTCTTGAAAAACATGTAAATGTTAAGCATGAAACATGAAATTAAAAAGTGATTTCCAAAAGCATGCAATAATTACAGTATATGAACAAATGTTCAGCACAACTAGCATCTATTGTGGAAAAAAGTACATATGTAAAGTGTGTTGCAATCTTTAAAAAGCACCTTTTGTCAAAAAAGGCAGTCATTTTTCAGCCGTCCCTATTGTGTTTATGGAGGGCTTGTGGCAGCTTGCAGACATCCTGTGTTTTCATGCAGGGTAACAGGATAGCTGATAGAGGAGCTGGCCATCGATGAGATCACCACGAGCTACCTCTTTTAGCTCCTCTTGTTCACTAGCTGTCAGTCCAATAACATTTGAGAAAACTAGCTTTGGAAATGTCCACTGTAGGCATAAAGTGAAGCAAGCAACATCAAAAAAGTTTTCAAATTTGTTTTAAAGGCTGTATATAAATTGTTGCTTATAATAATTAAAGAAAACATTTAAAATTAAGAAAAGAGTATACATTTAACTTCACATTTGTCTGTATAATAAAAAAAGTATTATTATGAGTTGATATGGACCCTTTTCAAAGATTGAGATGACGTTTTTCCACAGATATTTTTTTTAAACATTTAAAACATTTATTACACTATAGGATGTGTTATATTAGACTGGCATTAAATTACATAAAAATGAACACTGCTGGGTGTTTTTAACACAACTGCTGAGGGAATGACGGCAAATTTGACATCTTTCTCTCTTCTGAGCAAAGTAATCGGTCTCGTTTTTTTCCCCTTGTATGTTAAGCCATAGAAACACTATCATGATTATTTTTATTTTATTTTTTGCTATTAGGGTAAATGGGAACACACAATTTAAAAAAAAAACATTTGTTGTAGTTTCTGTTCATCCACCATAGAAGTTTACCCAACTACGATGACTTCTACTTCTGATAATCCCGGAAATTTGAAAAGGGTCCATTGGTTTCACAGATAAGACATGACATTGTGACAATCTAAGAAGCAAAAAAAATTGTGTGAAGAAATGTGTGTTTCGCTGCTCTCAGTCACATTGTTTAACCTCATTGCTTGTGTAATTGTGCATAATAATAAATAATAAACTGAATGGGATTTCTAATGTGTTCTGTGTGATTCTGAGGTAATGTATAATGGCTGCATCTGTTTCAGTCTCTGTCCAGGCCTGTGGCAGATACCTGTGTCTTCATCTGCTTCTCTCTGCTGGCCTTGGCCACAGTGCTGTGGATCTCTGCCTCATAGTCCCTGGCCTTCGCCCTCAGTTTGGCAATGCTACAGCAGCGGAAGTCCTCTGGACTGGGCTCCTCTGACCCCTCCTGATCTCTCGGCCGCTGATGCATGTCGCTTACGGGGCTGTGGATAGCTGATGAGGACGGTTTGGACCAAGTGGGGCTTCCTTTCTGGTGTTTGCTGTCCCAGCCTGGGCTGCTGCTGCTGTGGAGCTCTGGAGCTGTGCTTCTGCTGGACGAATCTACCTGTCTGTCGTCACTGTCGCGCCGGCCGCACTGCTCTCCTGCCTGGCTCTGGAGCTTCATCTGTCTGCGCATTTTAGCCCTGCGGTTTTGGAACCACACCTATGGGAATAAAGGGAAAAAATACTGTTTTTGTTTTTGTTTTGTATTGTGTGTTAGATTCAATTCTGCAAATTTTCACAGTATTAGTATTGATATTGGTCTCGTTATTCTGTTTGCTTCTCAAGTAGATTTTTCGTATCTTAAGAATTGTTAGTGGAAAAAATATGAAAATGACTTGTTTAAAAAATCTTTTGGAAAATCAAAACTCATGAAGAAAATCTGAATAGTTTTTTCCTTATTACAGTTTTGCTTCTCAAGCAGATTTTTCTTTTTCAAAGTTTTTTTTTTTTTTGTAGAAATTATATAAAAAATAACTCAGAAAATCATTAGGAAAATCAAAATTCATTAAGAAAATCTAAATAGTTTTTTCCTCTTTCCAATTGTTCTTGTAAAGTAGATTTCATATATTTTTACTAAAACAAATATTTGATATATATATATATATATATATATATATGAAAATCATTAAAAAAATGTAAATTCATTGAGAAAATGTATTTATTATTATTAAGTAGATTTCTCTTATTTTAAGAATTTTTAGCAGAAAAAAATGACTTTTAACTCATTTAAATTAACTCATTAAGAAAATCTAAATAGTTTTTTTGTTCTTTTTTCAGATTTGCTTCTCAAGAGTTCTCTTCTTTAGTATTTTAGTAGAAAAATATACATAGAAATGACTCATTAAGAGAACCAGAGATTAAGAAAATCATTAGGAAAATGCTGATTTAAAAAAAAATTCTTAGTTTTTTTTTTTGCTTTGTCTCTCAAATAAATTTATTTTAGTTAAAAAAAACAGAAAAAAAGAAAAAAAAAATTATGATGTCACTACAGCATTTCCTCACTGAAAATGTTAGGGACAAAACAGCACTTTAAAGAAGAACAATGCTGCAAATTTTGAAAAAATTAAAATACAAAGAAAAAAATAATGATAGTAATAATCTTAGCAATGGTTCAGAGAAATATTTAGTAAATATTCATATTATTTTGTGCATCACAACAGTCAAAGAGAGCAAGGCAACGGCAACCTGCACTCTGGCCTCTATCAGGTCCAGTCTGAGGGCCAGGGCTTCTCTCATGAAGACGTCTGGGTAGTGGGTGCTCTCGAAGGCCTTCTCCAGCTCTTCCAGCTGCCAGCTGCTGTAGTTGGCCCGAGCTCGCCGCTGCTTCACTGGCCGGGGTTCATCTGGAAGCCACATCGCAGCCACCAATTAGACAATTGCCAGAGGCTGACAAGGAACTAATGGCTCTAGATTGGATAATTAGCGCAGCGTTCATTAAGCCCTCTTCAGCAGAGCCGGATAATTGATTGTTAGTTACGAGTTGCTAGCCAATCCTTCGTAAACATTTTGAATCCTATTAAATACTGTAAAATCAGGATGGACAATTATGAGAGAATATGATTCACAAATGGCCTCTCTTCATGAACGCTACACATATGTATTATTAAGAGCAAATCACCTAAATAAATATCCAACACTCAGAGCTATCTCACCAGTCAAGCTTTTTGCCATACAACACATTATATAAGAGAGCAATCTTATCTCGAAGGTTTTATTTACACGGCTTTACTGAATACATGATTCTTATTAGCCAGTCATTAAATTATATAACTGATTGTTGTCATAGGCAATCAGTTTCTTAAATGTCTCTCGTATCACTATGTGGCCTCTTTCTTCACACATAATAAAGTGATTTCAACGCAAGATAAATATTTCATGTCCATATATTATTTTTTTTAGTAAGTAGTAAGTATATAATAAATAATCAATATGAGGGTGATAAAAGATCAGAGCAGCTGAGTCTTAAGCCATCTTCAAGAAACTGCTAAGGACACATCTCTTCCATCTACACTTGACCCTCTAACACTAGCACTCTGTATTCTATTTCTATTCTATCTACTTGCTTTCTTTTATTCATTATAAAAAACCTGACCCTCTAACAACAACAATCTCTATTCTATTTCTATTCTATCTACTTGTTTATTTTTATTTATTTAAAACATAATAACTTGACCCTCTAACACTAGCACTCTGTATTCTATTTCTATTCTATCTACTTGTTTATTTTTATTTATTTAAAACATAATAACTTGACCCTCTAACACTAGCACTCTGTATTCTATTTCTATTCTATCTACTTGTTTATTTTTATTTATTTAAAACATAATAACTTGACCCTCTAACACTAACTCTATTCTATCTACTTTTCTTTTTACTTATTAAAAAAACTTGACCCTCTAACACTAGCACTCTCTATTCTTTTTCTATTCTAATTGTTTTATTTTATTTATTTATTCTATAATAAAACTTGACCCTCTAACACTACCACTATCTATTTCTATTATTTTTCTATTCTATCTACTTGCTTTTTTATTCATTATAAAAACATTTGACCTTCTAACACGAACAATCTCTATTCTATTATATCTAGTTGTTTACTTTTATTTATTTAAAGAAATAATCTGAGCCTCTAACACTAACAATCTCTATTCTATTTCTATTATATCTAGTTGTTTACTTTTATTTATTTAAAGAAATAATCTGAGCCTCTAACACTAACAATCTCTATTCTATTTCTATTATATCTAGTTGTTTACTTTTATTTATTTAAAGAAATAATCTGAGCCTCTAACACTAACAATCTCTATTCTATTTCTATTATATCTAGTTGTTTACTTTTATTTATTTAAAGAAATAATCTGAGCCTCTAACACTAACAATCTCTATTCTATTTCTATTATATCTAGTTGTTTACTTTTATTTATTTAAAGAAATAATCTGAGCCTCTAACACTAACAATCTCTATTCTATTTCTATTATATCTAGTTGTTTACTTTTATTTATTTAAAGAAATAATCTGAGCCTCTAACACTAACAATCTCTATTCTATTTCTATTATATCTAGTTGTTTACTTTTATTTATTTAAAGAAATAATCTGAGCCTCTAACACTAACAATCTCTATTCTATTTCTATTATATCTAGTTGTTTACTTTATTTATTTAAATAAATAATTTGAGCCTCATGCTATATCTAGTTGTTTACTTTATTCATTTAAAGAAATAATTTGAGCCTCTAACACTAACTCTATTCTATCTACTTGTTTTCTTTTTATTTATTAAAAAACTTGACCCTCTAACACTAGCACTCTCTATTCCTTTTCTATTCTATCTACTGTAATTGTTTTCTTTTATTTATTTCTTATATAAAAAACTTGACCCTCTAACACTAGCACCTTCTATTCTTTTTATGTTCTATCTACTTGCTTTTCTAATTCATTATAAAAAACTTGACCCTCTAACACTAACAATCTATATTCTATTTCTATTTTATCTACTTGTTTTCTTTTATTGAAAAAAATACATCTTGAGCCTCTAACACTAACATTCTCTAAAGTCTTTTCAATCTACTTGTTTATTTTTATTTATTATTAAAAAAAAATAATAACTTGAGTAACACTAACTCTCTCTCTATTCTATCCACTTTAAAAAAAGAAAGAAAATTAATGCAGCATTCATTACGCCCTCTAATTGATAATCGATTGTTAGTTATGAGCCAATCAAAAATAAATAAATAAATAAATCCTTGCTACATGTACTGCGTTAGACTAACCAGGACTTGTCACAGCGCTTACAATCTTTTGTCTTTTGTTGGTATAATTGCTTCTATTGCCCTCATTTATAAGTCGCTTTGGACAAAAATGTCTGCTAAATGATAAAACGTTTTTTTTGTGATAAAAGTTCTCCTTTTACTCTTCACATGAAAATAAAAATATAATTTAAACCAAATAAATAAATGAAAGATGGCATATAAGATGTTATATGTAAGATGGGCTCACCGATATTCTCAGCATGTTGTCCTGTGGACTGAGCGGCCAATAGCAGAGCCTGTTTGCAGGGCTTGGGCTGCAGGTAACTGCGCAGGAGCTCGTAGCTGAGCAGAGGCCCGGGGATGAAGATCTGCGGTGAGGTCAACCTGCTGGGAAACGCCGGGAAGAAGTGCGCAGCCGAAGAGTGAAAGACTGCAGAAGACAGAGGAGACACCAAATGCCCAGTGCCAAACATGGCCCAAGTTCAGCAAGGTCCAGAAAGAGCTCCAGAAATAGACGCATGCACGTGATGAACAGTCTCTTCAGGTGTTGAAGTGCTACAGAAGAACAAACTAGAGATCCAGCTCCAAGAGAACTTCTTAGCAGATCCAGAGTCACTAAAACTTTTCTCACCTGAGTCAGGTGTGAGTCCCACCCTCTCCGAGTCACATGACTCACCTATGACCACTAATCCTAGTAAAACAGGGCCGGGTTTGAAGGGAATCACCCAATCATAGGGGACCGTTGATTCCATGCTTCATTTAAGAGAGGCTTCTTACAGCATCACTCTTCAGCAGACGTCCAACGGTGACACCTAATGCCTCCTAATCCACACCTCGGCTACTCTGAAAGAGTAAATGAGTAATATCCCACCACTTCCATTCGGGGAGGAGTACTGTATATGGACAGGCCTGTCATTCTGAAGTATTCCATAGACAAGTTCAGGCACTCTTCAGCTTCTGTGTTCACTTATTAATATGACAAAGCAGACATGTGGAATCGGAGTGTGGCGAGAAAATGGGGAAAAGCACCGTTCCTGAGCTGCAAATGTACAACTGCCAGAGAGACCTGTTTGTCGCTCTCACCCTGCTGTCGGCGTACAAGGGTTAGATCTTAAAACACGGTGATATTAAATCATTAAGGGAGAATCAAAAGGTTCACAGCTGAGAAACGTTCAGTAAGAAAACCCAATACAAACAGAGCTTTAGTTGAAACCTGCAGAGAGCGCAAACAAACAGCCTCTGTTTGCACAGTAAACACATCACACTAATTGGCCCACATAATTGACATTCATTTACAAGCCCATTTGCAGCATTTGGGTGTTTGTATGACATCCATTTGCGATACAACATGACTAAATGGAAAAATCCTTCAGGAAAGGCTTTGATGAGTTTTCATAATCAACATGCTTCTCTTTGGCGAAAGCATCTGAAATGGAGAATGTGTGGCATCAACTGGGAATTCTGCTGTCAGATTAAAACCCGACGCCTTTGTTCCAAAAGACGTCCAAGCCTGTTATCTCACTCAAAGCCTTCTGCACATTAGGAATAAGATCACCTGTCCAAACAAGGTGTATTGTTCAGTCCTGAGCTAAGGACACAGTTCACTAACAATGGTTTTGGGTCATGGATCTCTGGTCTTTGAAAACAGATCACTTTCCCAACTAAGACCAAATTGTACTTAGAGAGGAATGCCACACTATTCACTACAGCACGTCAAACAGGTTGAGGGAATTCTGAGTGAGAAATTATGCACTTTTCATGTAGACACTTAGTGCTCTGTTAAATGAATAGTTCACCCAAAATTGATTCTGTCATTTACTCACCCTCATATTTTTTCAAGACGACTTCTTTTCTGTGGAGCACCAAAGAAAAAAAAAAAAAATTCTGAAGAATACCACCTTTTCTGTATAATAGTTCATGTGAATTAAGGGTGTCAAGTTCCAAAATGGATAAAGCATTATGAAAGTGGTTCATATGACTTAAGTGTTCATTTGAGAAATAGAGATGTCATGAATGAATCATATTTCCAAATTAATCGACCATCTAATTCATTCATTCGCATATCAGGCTGATCTAAATCTTAAAGACTGGAATATGCTACATGTTTTTTTCAAATCTGAACATATTTTAAAGCACTATGCATCATACACTTGCCGACTTTGGAAATGGTTACAGATTAAAAAACGAAATGACTTGAGGATCACACACTACCAGACTTTCAAGTGGTTTTAAACTCTTTACTTTACTAAGAAACTCGTGACAAATGAGTGTTCTAAAAACAGTGTGTTCTAAAATAGGCTCAAAATAGCAAACGTTTGATGTCCTCTGACTTGATGGATTCATAGCATGACAGGGTATATACAGGAATCATGGAGTTAAATTTAATACCTTTTAAGACCTTTTTTAAGACTCTTTCCATACATTTTAAGACCTCATCGCCACTCCAAGTTTTAACCGGTTACATCTGTGACACTTTAACTTACATTTACTATATACTGTTTGTAAGATAGCACAACTAAACAGTCTTACTTTGTGATAACTCCTTATCAATGCAACATAATTCAGAAGTGGGGAACGAAGCACAAGAGAATTAATTGAGTGACTAACCAATGCAACTCAAGAAACAAGAACTAGACCAATAAACAAAACAACTGACCAAACTTATTGAGGAGGGAAAATCAAGCTCTCCGAGCTAACAGGACCAGAAGTTCACGCAGTATATTCAAAAGATGTATTTGTAACATCAACTCTTATAACTGTCTGCAAACCATAGTTGTTTTGTGGAAGTCTTCTCATGACAAACATCTGACTGATCAGACAGTTTACCTGTGATTACGGAGTGCTTGATTTGATACAGACTTGACAGAGTGTCAGTAGTACTGCAACTGATCAAGTCTGAATGATCACTGAAGGTAAAATAATGATCACAACTATTACATCATTTTAATTAAGCATCCCAAGCCCATGCTGGTAAAAAAAAACAGCCCAAAGTAGCGCAATTGTGTCCCAAATATAAAAATGTCATTTCCATCCCTAAAATACATATTTTACAGTCAATGTTATGCACATTTATCATAAACACAGCTCAAATGCTTCCTACTAGTGTGGCCCAAAACATTTAGCACAGTTTTATTACAGGTAGAATGCAAAATGTCTCAGTACAAGCATTTCAACCAAATGTAATTTATGCAATATTTCTCAAACTTTCGCCGTGGGATTACACCGTTGTCGCTTGCGAAATCAAAATGACGGCGCCGTGGGTGAAAGTTTACAGATTAAGGGGCGGTAATATTATAATGAGATCCCTTTGCCACGTCACCAAGGGAGCAAAATCTGACGCACTCGTTTTCTCAGACGCTTGCAGAAAAAGGCTTACCAAAACAAAGTTACTAGGTTAATCTTTTTCACGTTTCCTTGGCTGGTAGATGCAATAGGCGATAGGTCAATTGCATTAATCTGAAAGAAGAAAGTCATATACACTTAGGATGGCTTAAGGGTGAGTAAATCATGGGGTAATTTTCATTTTTGGGTGAACTATTGGGCGAACTAAGTTCAACTCATTGACACAATAATACAGTTGTAATGTAGTAGTTAACAGTTCACTGGAAAGAAAAATGATCAGTGAAAAATTGCTAAATTGTTGATCTGTTCATAACACACAGCAATCATATGACTTCAGAAGACACAAAATTTGGTAAACGAGTCAAATGGACTTCTTTTATGATACTTTCCTAGTACTTAAGTGTCTTTTTGGAATCTTGAAAGCTCCAGACCGACCAGATCTCCAGAATGATCAGCAAATTACTAGAATAATCTACAATGTCCTACAGAAGAAAAAAAGGGCAGAAATATGAGGGTGAGTAAAAGACAGTGGTGTATAAAGAAGCCATACTCAAGTAAAAGTACAGATATCTTACCAGAAAATGACTTTGGTAGAAGTTGAAGTCACCGTTTGGAATATTACTTACTCTTAAAGTATGTGATACTTTGTACTTAAGTACGAAAAGTATTTTTTAAATCTTAAACGTACTTAAGTTTTGAAAGTAAAAGTACAAGTAAATGCAAAATTGAAAAGAATCAAATAAATAAATGTTCATACACAGCTTGAGTAGCAAGATTGTGTTCAGTTTTAACTCTTTCTTCCATTTTGTATGTAAATAATGCTTCTTATTCTTACCATTCTAGTTTAATGTATCTCAGAGGGGACATGGATGAATTTAACCTGCAGTTACAGGTGCATAAATAGGCGTAATGTTTTGTTTTTAACATAAAACGTTGAATACTGACATTTGAAATAAGCTGATTCATTCAATATGTAAACACCAGCGTCCATTGCTCAGAGCATAGACGCAAAACAGTGCTGTGTGATCTTTGTTTGGAACTATTTTCGTTGGCAAAATTGAGCAAAAACAAGCAATATTATGTCTAAAATGTAAGTCACTTATTGCTTTACTGAATATAAAATGATTATTAAATGTGTTATCATGCTAATATCTGCAGAAAAACGGTATTCTTTGTGTGATATAGATAAAAGTTAACGTCAGATCGCACATCGTTAAAACAACACATACCATATTATTGCAGATGATATACTGTATATCGCACACCCCAGAATCGAAAATGAATCAAACCCGGTTGTGCGCGCACTTGTTTGCACATGAGCAAAGGTGTTTTTAGAATGCAACGAAGTATTATTACTTCGTTACATTACACCACTGGTAAAAGATGACAGAATTGTAATAGTTGGTGAACTCAGAATCACTGGTCGTAACACAATAGCACACAAAAAAAGAGGCTAGTGGATGATTGATAACTTGAAATAACAGAAATTCTTCCTGTTTTAGACATTCATACTGAAAGCAGACAGCGAACATCTGCATCCCTATTGTTGACGGATAAGCGAAGAGTTGTCATGACCTCTCGGAGAACAAAACACAGGTGTGAATTAATTCCCAAGAACATTTCATCTCATAATCATCTTCATCCACCCTCTATCCGCTAATCAGATCAAACTGCAGAGAGACTCAAGAGCTGTCACCAGCATCAGCGCTAACCGCTAATCCCGCGCTAACTTTGATCAGATCCAGACATCCACGGTACACAGCTGTGCCGATCTTGGCTGAGTGAGTCACTGACTTTAAGGCCACAACAGCAGTGAAGGACAAAAACTCTTCAGGCAGCTGTCAAAACATTGAGGGATCTAAGTTCTACCTGCTTTCCTCATACTTTCAGAATGGTAATTGCTTGTATATACTTTTCTACCAACAATCTGGCAGGGCTCAAATACATCTGGAGATATAGAAATACCTCTTTTATCTGAAGCTTGGGGCATCCTGGGGTTACATTCTTAAGGGCGCAGTGGAGAAAGTTCATGAAACACACATCACAGGCTTTGAACCTACAACTTTCCAATTGCCAGTCCAGATCTAGGCCTACATAAAAAGTGTATGTGAAGACAAAAAAAAAAAAAAGATTTCAGAGCCATTTCCAGTTAACTGAAGGAGGCATTAGGGCAACAATGGCAGCAGATCTTGCAGGCCTGTATTGATCTTTTAGATTCACACTTGTTCGAGACTGTGTGCCGTCATTTGAATACACAGGGGCTTAACAACATTACCAACAGCTCAAAGTGCTTCGGGGCTTCAGTGAAGACATGCACGAGTGAATTTTCTTTGAATCAGAGAGAGGAATCAAGACAAGAGCGTGAAAATTCCATTGGGGGTGAAGTTGCTAATATCAGTAGTTTTAATACGGAATCCTAATTAAAGTAAATCAATGAAATATAAAATGGGAAATAGACTGCCTAAATGAGTCGTCCAACATCATCAAACAATAAACAGAGAATACTATTTGATAGGCTTAATTCAAGATGCAATTTCCCATTTCAAATGTTCTTAGTGTGGCATAGGTTCTCTTGAATGAGATATTTCTGACACTGGATCATAATTTTGAGGGGTTCATTGCCTCTGCAGCAACAGGAAATGATTCCTGCATTAATATGTGGCCATTGAATGCAGACTTGCATTCAATGCAGAGCAAGAAAGGTAACTCACTAAAGAAAGCACCAATACTAGCCATACTCTGTTATTTGCACATTATCCCTAAAATGAAGTGGATATAAGCATGGCTTTCAACTGGTTTTCCTTCAGGACCCAGATTTTACTTTGAATGTGGCAACCATGTTACCAGAATTGTAAATTTAAAAAAAATATATATTATACTTAAAGGGTTAGTTCACCGAAAAATTTAAATTAGGCTGCGTTTTACTCACCCCCGAGGCATCCTAGGTGTTATGTCCAATATGACTTTGGCAGCTACATTAAAGCTACATTAAAGTGATTATTACGATTATTACGTTTTGAATATGGATATTTTTCTTACAAAAACGCATCGATTTGCTACAGGAGGCCTTTGTTCACCCCCCGGAGCCGTGTGAGACACTTTTTTTTTTTATGGATGGGCGAATTTAATTTAAGTTCTTTTGGACTGAAGCAATGCAACACCCGCTGAGTGGCATTAAACAGCTTTAAAGATCAAAGACAATTTTTAATATAACTCCAACTGGATTCGTCTGAAAGAAGAAACTCATATACACCTAGGATGCCTCGTGGGTGAGTAAAACACAAGCTAATTTTCATTTTTGGGTGAACTAACCCTTTAAGTTAATAATTAATAATACACTCTAAAAAATGCTGGGTTAAAAAGTTTTGACCCAGAAAGTTTTGAGTTTCTGGGTCAAAACAACCCAATAGCTGGGTTTGTCCCTTTTTAACCCAGCGCTGGGTTATATTTAACCCAGCATTTTTTAGAGTGTATGTACATACTGTTTTTCTTTTTCTCTTTTTATTTATTTATTTTTAATTGATACTTTTATTTGGTAAGGATGCCTTAAATTGATTTAAAATTTAATTTATTATGTTTAAAAATATTTCTATTTCAAATAAATTCTGTTCTTGAAAATTTCTGTTCAAAAGAAACTGTATTGCAGTTACACAATTCATTACCATCTTCACCTATTTTGAACTTTGATAATTTAAGTTTTTCTTGAGCAGCAAATCAGCATATTAGAATGATTTCTGAAGACTGTATTGCAGTTACACAATTCATTACCATCTTCACCTATTTTGAACTTTGATAATTTAAGTTTTTCGTGAGCAGCAAATCAGCATATTAGAATGATTTCTGAAGGACCATGTGACACTGAAGTCTGGAGTAATGATGCTGAAAATCCAGCTTTGCATCACAGGAATAAATAAAAATGTAAAATATAATAACATAGAACATTTTTTTAATTACAATTTAAATTGTATTTAAAAATTTTAAATTGTAATAATATTTCACAACATTACTGTTTTCAAGTGTATTTTGAGATAAACTAAACAGCAGTCGTAAAAAAAAAAAAAAATCTTCATATATACACACACATAAATACATATATGAAACATCCTCAAGTCATTCCACAGTCTCTGATATCAGCTCTGAAGCGATCAAATTCTCCTGAGGATATGCCAGCACAGGCTTTAAGAACAATGCATAATAACATTAATACACACTGGAGTGACACTTAAGAATACACAACACCTGAAATACAGTACTAAACATGATGGATGACTGGCCATGAGTCATGGGAAAATGCCTTAATTTTCAGACAAAACAGTTGTTGCACTCTTACAAGTGCAATTGAAATGAAGATCCATTATTTGAGTCACTAAGGTTATAACAGGATTCTCTCCATTTCCTTTCATTAAAACATGCTTTACAGATACTAGTCAGGCTTCTGGTCAATGGTCATTACATGGCTTCATGGTCTGGTTATTATGCCAACCAAAATGTAATCTTTCCCATTCAAACAAAAATGGTGCAATTCTCAACAAAAGTGATATATAGGTAAGGATATTTCAGTCATCTTTAGTATCTCTCAGGCAGTGAGCTGATTGCTTTAGTCCTGGATCACTGGCAATGGGATAAACCTGAGAGCCCAGGCTGCTTTTCATGTCAAAACCTTCAAGGAGAGCGGCTGCGATCCAAAAGCAATCACACTTTACACTTCAAAGTGCAAGGGAAAAGGGAGGCGAGAGCCAGTCTACATTTTTTTCCACGGTAGCCAGGCACAACTCATGCGTGGAGGAAGAGGAGATGATCTAAGCGAAGGAGCTGTTGAGGAACACAGAGCCGACAGGTGTGCACAGGCAGGTAGCGGCACATCTCTTTCCCTCCCAAAGGTGAGACATACGCAGTGCTTTACTGTGGCTCTTTCCATTTATCTGTGGTCACCTGCTGGTACTTGTGGATATTTGCTACCCTTACGAAAATTATCAGGGCAATTAATCACAGTTAAAAGAGTTACTGATACAACAACAAAAGTTTGGAAATTTGGTGCAGTTGCCCCCAAAACGTATTTGGACTGAACTGGGTGAAGTTAGAAAGCAAAGAAAAGTGAAGTGAGTTTGTGGTCTAATTCAATAGCTGCGTTTCCATCCACCTATTTTTATGCGCATTTTGGAATATCGCATAAAAGAAATGCTGGATGGAAACGCCAAGATGCGCATAAATTCTAAAAATGCGCATTAAAAAAACCTATGTGCACATTTGAGTAGGATAAACTTTTTATCCGATAAGAAAAAATGAGCATAACCTACGATGTAAACATAGACCTGTTTACACCTGGTCTCTCCATGAGTTTTTTCTGATCGGATAGCTATCCGATCGTGAAAAGACCAGGTGTAAATGCCCTCCGAAACGCATTCGAGACGGATATAAATCCGATCGCTCAAACCACTTCAGGAGGTGGTCTGGGCCGCAATCCAGACGAAACTCGACAAGTGTAAATGCATCTGGTTGTTGAAACCACATATGTAAATTTTACTCCTCCCAAAATGTTAAACTTATAAAAAAATGGTTTAAACTTAGGCTTCATGTCTCCTAATATTCCTGAATTTTTGTAGAATAATGTCAATTTTTATTTTTTTTTCATGCTTTTTCACTGCTACTAAAAATGTACACAATCTTCAGTCCAAGCTTCACAAATCAGACCAATCGGATTTTCATTGTATGAAAGTCTCCAAAAATATCCTTAATTAAAATTGCTTATAGTGCATTTAAAAATTGTAAATAAAGATTATTTGAATATGTTTTACAAGAAAATACTATTTTAGTCTTTCTACTTTAAAATTTCACATTTGTGACCCTGGAGCACAAAACCAGTCTTAAGTCGCTGGGGTATATTTGTAGCAATAGCCAACAATACATTGTATGGGTCAAAATTATCAATTTTTTTTCTGCCAAAAAATCATTAGGATATTAAGTAAAGATCATGTTTCATGAAGATATGTTGTAAATTTCCTACTGTAAATATATCAAAACTTAATTTTTGATTAGTAATATGCATTGCTAAGAACTTTAAAGGCGATTTTCTCAATATTTGGATTTTTTTGCACCCTCAGATTCCAGATTTTCAAATAGTTGTATCTCGGCCAAATATCGTCATATCCTAACAAACCATGCATCAATGGAAAGCTATTCTATTCTATTCTATTCTATTCTATTCTATTCCAGATGATGTATACATCTCAATTTAAAAAATTACGCTTATGACTGGTTTTGTGGTCCAGGGTCACATTTAATTAAATGTTACTTGCCATATCTTTGTATTGTAAATAATTGAATTTACAAGCAATTTTTGAGAGAAAATTGTTTCAACAAATTCTACACAATTTTTCCACAATGTGTCATCCACACCCAAGTGTTTGGCATTGCTTGCCCCATTCATGCCTATCTGCTACAGCAGTGTTTCTCAACCCTGGTCCTGGGCGCCCCCCAGCACTGCACATTTTGTGTGTCTCCCTAATCAAACACACCTGATTCAACTCATTAGCTCATTAGAAGAAACTCCAGGACCTGAAATGGGTGTGTCAGACAAGGGAGACATACAAAATGAGCAGTGTTGGGGGGCGCCCAGGACCAGGGTTGAGAAACACTGTGCTACAGGAACAGAGAACCATCTAACAAAAACTATAAAAAAGTTCAAGACAACATACAGCAGTGCACGGAGCAGTTTTACGGAGCAGCAAGGGCATGCCTCATGAAAAGGTGAGCGGTTATCGATGTGTCAGTGGCTCATCACTCACACCCCACCCATGCTGTCACTCATCTCCGTTCCGCCCCAGCGCGAGCCAGCCTATGAGAACTTGCCTGGGAATCTGACCAAAAGCACAGGCAGTTAAAGCCGATGAAACGCCACTAAAGGAACCCGTGTTATGTGACACCTTCCTGCCGCAATTAAGACTGATCAAGCACATCCAACACAAGACAAATGATGGTGAAAATTGACTACAGCATCTCCAAGGAAATTAGCTAAACGTTAAGTAGTCATAACACTTGAAAAGGCAATTATGACATCTACCCTTTATGCACAAATCACTGTTATCGAAAAAGTTTTGCACAAATTTGCACAAATTAACTGACAATTAACTGACAGCAGGGTGTTTTCTTGTCTAATTTATTATAGTATGTGAAGGTTAAGATGGATGGCAGCAATTTTCTTTGGCACAACAACTCAAAGGAGGCTAATCATATATTTTGCATGATTAGGGTAAAAAAAAAAAAAAAAGGGGGTTAAACCCTTTTTTAAGCGTTAATTGAATTTACAAGCAATTTTTGAGAGAAAATTGTTTCAACAAATTCTACACAATTTTTCCACAATGTGTCATCCACACCCAAGTGTTTGGCATTGCTTGCCCCATTCATGCCTATCTGCTACAGCAGTGTTTCTCAACCCTGGTCCTGGGCGCCCCCCAGCACTGCACATTTTGTGTGTCTCCCTAATCAAACACACCTGATTCAACTCATTAGCTCATTAGAAGAAACTCCAGGACCTGAAATGGGTGTGTCAGACAAGGGAGACATACAAAATGAGCAGTGTTGGGGGGCGCCCAGGACCAGGGTTGAGAAACACTGTGCTACAGGAACAGAGAACCATCTAACAAAAACTATAAAAAAGTTCAAGACAACATACAGCAGTGCACGGAGCAGTTTTACGGAGCAGCAAGGGCATGCCTCATGAAAAGGTGAGCGGTTATCGATGTGTCAGTGGCTCATCACTCACACCCCACCCATGCTGTCACTCATCTCCGTTCCGCCCCAGCGCGAGCCAGCCTATGAGAACTTGCCTGGGAATCTGACCAAAAGCACAGGCAGTTAAAGCCGATGAAACGCCACTAAAGGAACCCGTGTTATGTGACACCTTCCTGCCGCAATTAAGACTGATCAAGCACATCCAACACAAGACAAATGATGGTGAAAATTGACTACAGCATCTCCAAGGAAATTAGCTAAACGTTAAGTAGTCATAACACTTGAAAAGGCAATTATGACATCTACCCTTTATGCACAAATCACTGTTATCGAAAAAGTTTTGCACAAATTTGCACAAATTAACTGACAATTAACTGACAGCAGGGTGTTTTCTTGTCTAATTTATTATAGTATGTGAAGGTTAAGATGGATGGCAGCAATTTTCTTTGGCACAACAACTCAAAGGAGGCTAATCATATATTTTGCATGATTAGGGTAAAAAAAAAAAAAAAAAGGGTGTTAAACCCTTTTTTAAGCGTCAGTGAAAGGAGGTGCTTATCCTTTACAAAATGCTGACTATCAGCTTCTTTTCTGTTTGTTTTCAATAAGGTTTGCTGTTAACAAAAAAAACTAAACAAAATGAAGCCTAAAAAAAACTTTTACTCTGTAAAAGGAGATGTTTTCAGACCAAATGATGGTTTGTGATATATAGCACATAAAGAAAAAAAAAATTGAGGTTGATCAAAAAATATTTTGTCATCGGATAATAGTGATCTGTGTATGTATTTTGTTCAATAAAAGGTTATTTCAGTTTGTTAATGGGAGATTTTTGGGCACTATTTCATGATTTGTATAGTAACAATTGAAAATGGCAGAAAGTGTCCAGCGAAACATTATTAAATAATTAAAATATTAAATAATAATGTCATGAAAGATACACTAATGATGACAAGATTAGTGTCAGTAAGATTTTTTTTTTTTTTTTTTTAAGAAATTAATACTGTTATTCAGCAAGGACACATTCAATTGATCAAAAGTGACATTTATAATGTCAAAAAGACATTTATAATGTTTATAAGATTTTAAATACATTCTGTTGATTACATTTAAAAATTATATTCTAAAATTTAAATAGAAAA
Organism: Sinocyclocheilus anshuiensis; assembly: GCF_001515605.1. NCBI lineage: Eukaryota > Metazoa > Chordata > Actinopteri > Cypriniformes > Cyprinidae > Sinocyclocheilus > Sinocyclocheilus anshuiensis. Next base: position 1,940,120 of record NW_015547688.1, read on the forward strand.
CACTTATTTTAAAATGTAATAATATTTGACAATATTACTGTTTTTACTATTTTTGATTAAATAAATGCAGCATCTGTGACCATAAGAGACAGTAGTGTACATTTCAAATACCCTTATTTCTCATAACCAATTTTCGGCCAACTGACACGAATCATTAAATCTGAATTCATAGTCTGTTATTATCAAGACATCCCTTCAATCAGAAAAATAAGCCAATATATAATTCAGATGAATCTACTGTATCAGAAGTACCTATTTTACTGCATTTCTATATCTTGACTGTCATTTTTTAATTTTTAAAATGCATTAATGTACTATTTGAGTAATTTAAATATAATGCCACCTTTTCACTATTTTACTGATTTTCATTTGTGCTATAACATCAAATGTTTATATTTATTTCCCTTAATAATAACAATAATCATACTGTACGTGCTACACTCATGAGTCTTCCTGCTTCCTATTTGTGGACCATGTCTGGCAGAGTTCAAAACACAGAAGAGATGAAGATTCACAAAGTCCACTTATGATGACATGTTAAAAGCAGAGCACAGAGCATGAAACTGAACACAGGAAGAAGCTCCTTTCATCAGGCGCTCGCTGAGAGGCTGTCAGTCCTCCAGCCGCCAGTGCGGGCATGTCCACCGATCGCCCTCTACAAAACACAGATAACCCTCTTCCTCAGACCCCAGTGTAACCAGACACCCGCACACTCACTCTCAGCCCTCATGCACTCTTCACACAGGGATCTTTGGTGTCTGTGATTGAACAATTACCGCTACGGTTAATTTAGCCGAGGCTCACCGGCATGCTGGCGCGCTGTTCTCCCTTCTCGTCTCCATACAGATGAAATCAGTGACACTGGACGAGAACAACTTGCACTTTCATGGCAAATAGACTTCCATCACAGCATTCACAGCATAGCTGAGATCTGTTAGGGATACAATGTGAAGAAAAGGGGGCCGAAAAGCTCATGCTCACTCATTTGCAATCATGCAAAGGAAAAAGATCACAGCCTTCCCCTATCCTCCCACGAAAAGAGTTATTTTACAAACAATACCAATCTTGAAGTGTTAAAAAGAGAGAGAGAGAGAGAGAGAGAGAGAGAGAGAGAGACTAAGTAAAACAAAACTAAAAAAACTAGTTAGGAGCATTTCTACAACTCAGTTTTATTATTCAAAGCAGTAGACAAAAATACTTATGACAGGCTTCACTCCCAGCAGACACAAGAATCACTGGAAACATAAAATGCTTTTCAGTATTTGAGGAATAACGTCTAGAAATGTAAACATCAAATGCTGTATCTGAATACAGATCTGAACAGGATCAACAGTGCATGACACTTCTGAGTCAAAGCAAAACTCTGTGTACCAACATGATTGAAACGGACGTCTATGTCGTTGCCTCCACGCGCAAGACCTTCATGGATTCTGTGATCATGGAGCTGGTGTCACTCTGACCGTAGATGCCCACTAAAAACGCCTTATAGAGAAGAATATCAGCGTGTTCTGGGAAAAACAAAACAGAGATAATTCCTGATCTTTAAGCACTATTACCAGAATCTGTGGCATGCTGTCCATTACCACAGAAAACACACACACACACACTTTGTGGAAAAAAATTAAAATAAGAAAATTCAAGCTGCACGTTTCTGCTTAAAGGTGGGGTAAGCGATTTCTGGTAGCCAATGTTGACATTTGAAATCACCAAAACAAACTCCGCCCCACACATACGTACGCAACCCAGGCAACGATTAGTTCTGTGAAACAAAACAAAACCAATGTTACACCGTGTCTACACCGGACGCAAGTGGCGCGGCGCGACAAAATACTATAGAACTCATTATAATCAGTGATGCTGTCTACACCATAGATATATATATACATATCTGTGGTCTACACTGGATGCGGCACGACATGACAAATCCCCGACAGAAAACTGCTGCTGCGTTCTATTCATGACGTATTGACACAAATTTCAAATGATTTTCTACGGTCGCTTTGTCACGTCCAGTGTACTAGACAGACTTTAGTTGTTGCGGCGCAGACACGGTGTTACTCGCCTATCGAGAAGAAACAAAGCAACCTCGGCGTCCGATCGCAGGCCTTCC
>NW_015547688.1:1942826-1955570 GCF_001515605.1 Sinocyclocheilus anshuiensis
TGTGAAAAAAAGAGAGAGAGAGAGAGAGAGAGAGAGAGAGAGAGAGAGAGAGAGAGACTAAGTAAAACAAAACTAAAAAAACAAGTTAGGAGCATTTCTACAACTCAGTTTTATTATTCAAAGCAGTAGACAAAAATACTTATGACAGGCTTCACTCCCAGCAGACACAAGAATCACTGGAAACATAAAATGCTTTTCAGTATTTGAGGAATAACGTCTAGAAATGTAAACATCAAATGCTGTATCTGAATACAGATCTGAACAGGATCAACAGTGCATGACACTTCTGAGTCAAAGCAAAACTCTGTGTACCAACATGATTGAAACGGACGTCTATGTCGTTGCCTCCACGCGCAAGACCTTCATGGATTCTGTGATCATGGAGCTGGTGTCACTCTGACCGTAGATGCCCACTAAAAACGCCTTATAGAGAAGAATATCAGCGTGTTCTGGGAAAAACAAAACAGAGATAATTCCTGATCTTTAAGCACTATTACCAGAATCTGTGGCATGCTGTCCATTACCACAGAAAACACACACACACACACTTTGTGGAAAAAAATTAAAATAAGAAAATTCAAGCTGCACGTTTCTGCTTAAAGGTGGGGTAAGCGATTTCTGGTAGCCAATGTTGACATTTGAAATCACCAAAACAAACTCCGCCCCATGCTAATGTCCGTCCTGTGCACTGAACTCTCTCTCCTCCTCATCATGAGTAGACACGCCCCTTACTGCTGATTGGCTACAAGTTTGTTTTGCTACTCGGCCCGAATCAGTTTTCTAAAGCATTTTTGAAAAATCACTTACCCCATAAACCTTTCAAAATGCCTCTTATATTTCCAGAATTTCCACTTCCTTCTAAGTCAAAATTATGTGGTAATCAGCAGCATTTTACAGATGCTGTCAGATTAACTTAAGGGTTAATTCACCCAAAAATTCTCTCATTAATTACTCACACTCATGTCATTCCAAAAGACCTTCGTTCATCTTCGGAACACAAATTATGACATTTTTGATAAAATCCGAGAGCTCTCAGACCCTGCATAAACAGCAACACAACTGAAACTTTCAAGGTCCAGAAAGGTAGTAAGGACATCGTTAAAATAGTCCATGTGACATCAGTGGTTCAACCTTAGTGTTATGAAGCTACAAGAATACTTTTAGTGCGCAAAGAAAAGAAAAATTATATTCCGTGAAGAGCAGAAACGCCGGCTCCTGCGTCAGCAGCACCACACGAATGCGTCGTGGTATTCTCGTGATCGCGCGTTGAAGACGGAAGAGAAGAAATTGTTGAATAAAGTTATTTTTGTTTTCTTTGCGCACTAAAAGTATTTTAGTAGCTTCATAACATTAAGGTTGACCCACTGATGTCACAAGGACTATTTTAACGATGTCCTTACTACCTTTCTGAGCCTTGAACATGTCAGTTGTGTTGCTGTCTATGAACGGTCAGAAAGCTCTCGGATTTCAACAAAAATTTTTATTCGTGTTTCGAAGATGAACAAAGGTTTTTATGGGTTTGGAACAACATGAGGGTAAGTAATTAATGACATCATTTTCATTTTTGGGTGAACTAACCCTTTAAATTGTTTTGAAATTGCAAAACAAATTAACAATATACACAACAGCAGCAAGCAAAAACAATTATCATGGTTTCTTATAATAAGGTCATCATCTGTTTGTATACCTTGACAGAGCAACACATATTCAGGCAAGTTTCTCAAGGCCGTCTGCACTACATCAAAGTTCCCGCTGCCCAGGCAGTACATGAAGGTTGGCAGGAATTCAGCAGCCATACTAGAGTTAGCAAAGATAATGGTGAGTGTATTTGTACATGACATTTCGATTTAATACACACTACATACTTGCCTGCAGGCACCTCACCTGGGGATGTTCTGGATGCACCGCAGGGCCAGACTGAACGCCATGTTGCGGAACACTTCTTCAGGGGAACTCATCAACCTCTGAAGATCATTCTGATAATACATGACAAGTTGGTTGTACTTGTTAAATCTTGCTAATTCCTGTCTATTGTGCAATTTTGTGTGCACTGTGCAATGTACTTACAACAAAATACTGAATGATTTCTGGATTTCTTTTGGATTTCTCATCCACTTCAGTCAACCCATCAAACACATCTAGAACAAAATAAGACAAACGTACAACATCACAATATATAAAAAAGTAACACTATTTTACAGTGCAACTAACCCTAAAACCAAACAATCCTAACCCTACAGTAAGTACAAGTTGTTACTTAATATTAGTCAGCACTTACATACATAATTACACTATAACAAGGACACCTTAAAGTGTAACCAAATATTACTATAAAAGCATTAACAGTAGTTGTTTTTACTTATAATAAATCCTAAATAATAAGCAGCATATAATGCTAAAGTTATAATTATAATAATAAAATAATGCATATAATTGAATACATGGAATTTTTTTAATAATTATAGAATTTAATCTCCAATATTATTTGTTTATATTGTATATATATATACACACATACACACTTGTATATATTTATTTGTATGTTTATATTGATATAATAATAATATCATTAGAATAATACTAAATCTATAATAAAATGTCTAAAAATATAACAATTTTAATAAACTGTTTAATACATAAAACGGAATAAATATAATTATATATATATATATATTTGATTATTTAATAATTCAGATTTTATTGGTTTTATAATAAATATTGAGAAGAAATACTTATTTGCAAAATTCAAATGCCTATAATTTACAATCCCCTACACCTCTCCCTTCTGTTTATTATTGCTTCCTTTTTTAATGTAATTTAAAAAAAAAAGTATTTTAGCTTCCAACATTAGTGTAAAACTATCAGCTCATTTTTAATTATAATGTAAAGTAAATTTGAATTTAATTTATTCTATGCCTTCTAATTCTAAGAATTCTTAAAAAAAAAATATGGAGAACATACATGATTTATTGTCGGCCTATTTTAAGCATAGTACAGTATATAAAGGAAACAGTCTGAAAACAGTTTTATTTCTATCACCCTCAATTGCTTCTCCTTTGGAGATCTTCTTCAGGCATTTAGTCATGTCAGCCGCAGTCAGCGGCATGGAAGCTGAGATGTTGACCAGAGGGAGGGAGCCGGAGGACGAATCCTCAGCTGGAATACAAAGAGTGAGAGACGAGCTCTGGTGACGATCATCTCACATGTAACTCTGTCTCTTGTGAGGTGAGGTGTTGGAGCTCCTACTGTCTCTGTCCTCAGCAGCGCTCTCAGAGGAACCAGACTTCACAGGCAAAGTCAGTCCAGCGAGCAAAGACTTGAGCTGCACCAGGTCCGGATTCTCAGTGGATAGTCCTCTGAGATTGAGAAAACACAGGGAAACTTTTTACACGAAAAGAAATAACTTACAAAAAGAAAGTAAATATAGCACTGAGGGCATTTGATAATGCAGAAATCAGAAAGCAAAAAAGGTCTTACTGTAGCACATGTGAGTGTTTCTGAAGGAAAGGCACAGCAGATGCTGCATCATGGGTTATGTACTTTTGGATGAACTGCACAAATTTGTTTATGATGGGCATACGGGATGATCTCTTGAAGTTCTGCAAGAACATTACATGAAAATGCTGAAAAAATGTTCCCACCAGTAGTTACATTATATCAAACACAAATATTAGTTTAGCAGATAAGCAACTGTGAGAGGTCTGCAATCGCGCTAAGAACATCTTTATCATCAAAATGTATGAATGTCACTATGTACTAAACCTTGTGTTTAAAAAAATGCGAGCAGTGTACATTGCTAGATTTGGTCTACTCTTTCTACCTGCAGTACTTTGATGAAGGACAGCAGACAGTCCTGCAGTGCCCTCTGGTGGTCAGAGTGGAAAACCAGTGGCTGCAGCAGCTCCAGCACAACCAGAACATCGCTGAAGAAGGTCAGATGGTTCTGCTGCCTGATCTCCCGCAGGTTCAGATGGATGCGACCATGCAGGAGCGCAGCGATCATGGGCAGGTGTCTGGAAAAACACAAAAAAACAGCTTTATTATGCATTCAGCACATACACTCTTAGACATCACGAAAATTAAAAGGGCCCTATTTACTTTCTTAATACATCATACCCAAAACGATGGAATAATTATGAAATAAAAAGTTCATTAACATTTTTATTTATTCTTGTGATTATTTATTCTGATTAGTAAATCTCCACATGCTTTTAAATTTAAAGGGATAGTTCACCCAAAAATGAAAATTCTGTCATTAATTACTTACCCTCATGTCGTTTCAAACCCGTAAGACCTTCGTTCATCTTCGGAACACAAATTAAGATATTTTTGATGGAATCTGAGAGCTGTCTGACCCTGCATAGACAGCAACGCAACTGAAATATTCCCAAATCCAGAAACGTAGCAAGGAGATCTGTAAAATAATCCATGTGACATCAGTGGTTCATCCGCAATTATACGAAGCTACGAGAATACTTTTTGTGCGCAAAAGAAAAAAAAACGACTTTATTCAACAATTCGTCTCCTCCGCATCACCCTGTAGCATCATTTTGGAGAGTATCACATACGTAAACAAGGTATGCTGTTCTGTGTCAGCTGCGTCACACGGATCTGTTTCCTCCGTTGTTGTGATTTGATCTGAACGGAAACAGCGTATCCGTGTGACGCAGCTGCCACAGAACAGCATACGTCCAGAGGATACTCTCCAAAATGGCGCTACAGGGTGACGCAGAGGAGACGAATTGTTGAATAAAGTCGCTTTTTTCTTTTTGCGCACAAAAAGTATTCTCGTAGCTTCGTATAATTGCGGTTGAACCACTGATGTCACATGGATTATTTTACAGATCTCCTTGCTACGTTTCTGGACTTCGGAACATTTCAGTTGTATTGCTGTGACAGAATTTTCATTTTTGGGTGAACTAACCCTTTAATACACAGAGCCGGAGATCACCGACAAGCTAAGATGAATCGCATTCGATTATGAACGCGATTTTGTGTAGCTTGTCAGTGAACTACAGCTCTGTGTATTAAATGCCGCTCCATCTGAAAGGACGTGATGGAGATTTACTACTAATCACAGAACCGGCTTTACTGACGAGATGCGCATGACAATCGCATGCGATTTATCGTGCAGCCCTAAACTGAATGGAAAATCCTTGTGTGATAAACCTGAGTAGAAGCACAGGGTGAGATACGGCCAGTTTCCTGCAGGCCAGACTGGCATCAGACGCACGGTTCTCAGCTGATTTGGAGTCTCCTGTGTCAGCTAGCAGAGTGAGGAGACGATGCACGAGAACATCCAGCTGAACATGCACATATACCCACAGACAACAAACAGCATTAATCTTTCAGGTGATGTTAACAGGAAGCTTGTGGACTGACGTGTCATAAACTGCAGCGGTTACCTTGCAGGTGCTGCCGTCTGCTGCCCCCTCACCGCTCAGGGTGGCCTCTGGTAGGCGGATGTGTTGGATGACCTCTGGGAAGTGCAGGTAGATCTGCAGCAGCAGCGTCTGACACCTCTTACTCATTATACTGGACATATGAACACAATAAATAAGAACCACTTAAACAGGCCAAAAAGCATTCACACACAACAGCTGAGAGTAAGTTATAGATGGTTACAGGAGAGGCTGCATGAGTAATATGTCAAGTACACTGAAGAGTACTTGATGCATAAGCATGAACATTTTTTTATCATCAAGAGTTTATGTTAAAATTTGCATGAATGTGTCAGGTCTTGTGAGCGGTCTTTTTGCGCACAAAAAGTATTCTCGTAGCTTCGTATAATTGCGGTTGAACCACTGATGTCACATGGATTATTTTACAGATCTCCTTGCTACGTTTCTGGACTTCGGAACATTTCAGTTGTATTGCTGTCTATGCAGGGTCAGACAGCTCTCAGATTCCATCAAAAATATCTTCATTTGTGTTCCGAAGATGAACGAAGGTCTTATGAGTTTGAAACGACATGAGGGTGAGTAATTAATGACAGAATTTTCATTTTTGGGTGAACTAACCCTTTAATACACAGAGCCGGAGATCACCGACAAGCTAAGATGAATCGCATTCGATTATGAACGCGATTTTGTGTAGCTTGTCAGTGAACTACAGCTCTGTGTATTAAATGCCGCTCCATCTGAAAGGACGTGATGGAGATTTACTACTAATCACAGAACCGGCTTTACTGACGAGATGCGCATGACAATCGCATGCGATTTATCGTGCAGCCCTAAACTGAATGGAAAATCCTTGTGTGATAAACCTGAGTAGAAGCACAGGGTGAGATACGGCCAGTTTCCTGCAGGCCAGACTGGCATCAGACGCACGGTTCTCAGCTGATTTGGAGTCTCCTGTGTCAGCTAGCAGAGTGAGGAGACGATGCACGAGAACATCCAGCTGAACATGCACATATACCCACAGACAACAAACAGCATTAATCTTTCAGGTGATGTTAACAGGAAGCTTGTGGACTGACGTGTCATAAACTGCAGCGGTTACCTTGCAGGTGCTGCCGTCTGCTGCCCCCTCACCGCTCAGGGTGGCCTCTGGTAGGCGGATGTGTTGGATGACCTCTGGGAAGTGCAGGTAGATCTGCAGCAGCAGCGTCTGACACCTCTTACTCATTATACTGGACATATGAACACAATAAATAAGAACCACTTAAACAGGCCAAAAAGCATTCACACACAACAGCTGAGAGTAAGTTATAGATGGTTACAGGAGAGGCTGCATGAGTAATATGTCAAGTACACTGAAGAGTACTTGATGCATAAGCATGAACATTTTTTTATCATCAAGAGTTTATGTTAAAATTTGCATGAATGTGTCAGGTCTTGTGAGCGGTTACCATTTATTTTCTGTTTTTCACCATTTTCTGTTATTTCACTGTTATTTCACCTCACTAGTTCACTTTAAATGGTCCTGTGTAATTAACATTAAGACATTAAATTGTAAAACTGTATGCAACACTATACTATTACACTATTAAGTAAAAACCATATTTAGCAATAAAATAATTAGAATAGATATTATATTATAATATATTACAAAAAATACATTATTATTACTATTATATTTTAGTTAAAAATATAATATTACCGTATTAATATTTGACAACTTGAAATATCTTATATAACATATAAACATAAAATATAACATTTTAATAACATTATTTGATAACTTTTAATTAATATAATATTTCTTAATTAAATCTGCAAAGTGCTGTTTAAAATACTCTTAGACTGAGAAAAGAATGTCAAGTAGCAGGAAACTTTCCCATTATACTTTTTATATTGTATATTAATAATAATTATTATTGGCCTAAACATTAAATACATAAGATGTACAATAAGAATAATGAATATTACATTTTTGGTAATTTTAACAATTATTGTAATTATTTATTGAAGAAATAGCAATAATATTTATTTATTTACTTTTTTTTTCTTTTTTACTTTAGCAACTATTTTATTTCAGAAATACTCAAAATGCTGTTTATAATAATACTTTTAGACTCAGAAAAAAATGGCATGTTACAGAAAGTCTTAATTGCTTTACGAATAATTATATATTGTATTAATAACAATTTTCATTGAGAACAATGTATTAAATAATTATGAATTATACAAATATTATTAATATGACATATTTTGAGCAATTTAAATAATAATGAATATTACATATTTTGAGCCATTTAAAGGTGCTGTATGTAAGTTTTTGACTGTACTAAAGCATAAAAATATCATAATATGTTGCAGATATTTAAGAAACATGCTAAGTTAACATACTTGTTTATCTGAAAAACAATGCTACAGTCAGTTATTCTCCTTTGAAAATGTGCGTTCCGGGCCGGAATGTCGGTCTCTGTTTTGGTTTGTGAAACCCGCCCACTGCCAGTTTACCCAATTGTATTTCCTCACCCCGGGTTGGCAGTTGGTGGAAAACACAGCGTATTTCATTTCATTCATCGTCAAGTGCACTCGTTCCTGTTGGTGTCGTCAATCTGGCAACCTGCATGTGCGTTAAGTCTGAGGAGGAGGGGCCGGGTGAAAAAAAAAAAAACCCTCTCCAATATTTTGAATTTGGACTGCAATACCTAGTTAAACCACTCGGTGTCAATCCTACATACAGCACTTAAAGAATAATTATAATTATTAATTAAAGAAAAAGCAAAATCGTTTTATCAACTTTCCAAAAGTATTTTGTCAACTACCCAGAAAGACTATGAAGATTAAAGTGAGAGAGATTAACATGGTCCAACTATAAAAACCAGCCAGTATCAATAACAGACTATATTACCAACAGAAGAACACACGGTCTTGTCTACTTGTCCAATAAAGCCAAGGCCTTCTTGCCAACAACTTTGTTGCTTAATTGTGGTTTATGCTTGCTAATCCGCTGTTGTGCTCACAAGCAACAGATACGGAGAGAACGCCAAACAAACACACGACCGTTTATCCCACCAAACACGCGCTTTACATGCCAGCATTACTCAAGCCCATTCTCGACCAGAAGACAGCTTAGCTAGACTTACAAATAGTGCATTTCTGGGAGTAATTTTTTTGTCTGACCTTGTCCAAAGTTTTTTCTCCCTCATTAAGGGGGTTTAATAACCAAAGGCAAATTCATGAAAGGAAGGGGGGCTGCCACCACAAAGAGCCCCGGTCTGATCTCTCTGACAGCCCCAGTCTGAGCTGCGACTCACAGCGGAAGCCAAAGGAAGAGCCGGAGCCTTAATCCTCGTGCATTCATTATACTACACTGAGCTCTCGAAGAAGAAGATCACAGCGCTCAACGACTTCAGCCGCTTCTCGTTTCACACCACAAGAACTAATTACAGCTCCTCCTGCTATTGTGCCTGATGTAGAGCATTTCTGCTGTAAGCACAGGACTGGCATGGTATCACTTACATTTATCAGCGTCTTTAAGGAGGAAGTTCAGTGATTTTGCTTTGTAATGGTGGAGAGTGTTTGCAACATGGTACAAACCCTGACCTCTGTCTGACACTGTTGTCCTTGCTGTTTTGGGGGGCTTTTGCATCCACTTTTCCCACAGATAGAACAGTACAGAAATTGTACTTCATGAAGGAAACAGCAGAGCTTTCAACGCAGCAAGAAAATACTGGTAGTTGTAGGCAAGATAAAGTTTCAGGCTTAAATTCTGATTCAAACTGAAATGCCACCTAAGAATCCTGAAAAAAAAAGGTATCACAGGTTCCAAAAAATATTAGGCAGCACAACTGTTTCCAACATTGATAATAAATCAGGATATTAGAAATGCAGCCTTGATGAGCATTAGAGACTTCTTTAAAGAACATACTGATCCCAAACTTTGTGTGCATGTCATATTGAAGATAAATCTTATTTAATTACATTCATTATAATTGTTTTAGTCATATATGTAAATGTGCCAACTTTCTCATGTGCTCTACTTTACTAAATTGTAATTTACAATTTCTTAAAATGTCTAAGTTAATAAAAACCATGAACAGAAAGCACACTTAAGGCTAAAATCATCTACAAATCAAAGTCTACATGTAAAGCAGTTTGAGTTGAAAACTATGGAGAAGAACAAAAACAAGAGGAAGATAGTGGGATCAAGAAACAACACCAACAAGACTTATACCTTTATTTCTACTATGAGCACCAAGATGCAATGTGTCTAAAGCATCTGCACTAACCAACCGCTAGATCATGACTCTGACTATTAAACAATTTTAACGAAAGTGGCAGCTCACTAGCCATATTATGAAAATAAATCATGTGCATAGAGTTCTTTGAGAGATTTTCTTAAAATTATGTAATTTAGATTTTTTTTTTGTCATGTACAGACTCAAAGAATGTACCTGTCTCCCCACTTCTTAACACAGCTGATGAGGTACTCTGAGACTTTCTTGACATTGCCCAGGTCTGAGTGGAGACAGCTGTGCAGGACAGGCAAGCGTGACTGGAGAAGAGAGCAGGAGACCTGGTCCAAAGCGCTCTTGGAGGTGGCTGAGTCACGGCAGCTCAGCTCTGACTCAGACAGGATGAGGTCCACCAGGCTTATGAGCTCCTCAGAAGACAGCTTCAACACAAACTGCTCAGTGCGCGTCTGCAGAGACACACAAAACAACCCCATCTTCTACACTTACGGCCAATATGTAACCCTGGACCAAAAAACTTAAAAAATTAAGATTAATACATAATCTTAAAGCTGAATAAATAAGCTTTCCATTGATGTATGATTTGTTAGGATAGGACAATAATATTCAATAATTTTGAATAATTTCAAACAATATTTGAAAATCTGGAATCTGAGGGTGCAAAAAAATCAAAATACTGAGAAAATCGCCTTTAAAGTTGTCCAAATTAAGTTCTTAGCAATACATATTACTAATCAAAAATTAAGTTTTTATATATTTACGGTAGGAAATTTACAAAATATCTTCATGGAACATGATCTTTACTTAATATCCTAATGATTTTTGGCATAAAAGAAAAATCAATAATTTAGACCCATACAATGTATTTTTGGCTATTGCTACAAATATACCCCAGCGACTTAAGACTGGTTTTGTGCTCCAGGGTCACATATACACTTACAAAAGCATTTTTGTGGCTAAACATTGGAGTTTTAGAGTTTTGGACCACTACAAATTGTGCTTGCATCTGGTTAGCAATATAACTAGTTATAACTAGTAGGGGCCTATTCTATAACAACATTACTTTATTCTTACAGCAGTCAATTTAGCTTGAAATGACTATTGTCTACTCTCTTGACTGTTTAGGCTACTGTACCTTTAAGACTTCCACATGTAAAGTACATCTGCAGGGTTCTCACACCTTTTGACTAATTAAATTCTACAACTTCTTCCATGACATAAGTCATTTATGCTTATTTCTAAAACCTGCATTCGCAAGAGCAACTTCTAGCCGATAAAATATTATAAGGATAAGCATAACCAGGATAAACTATATTCAAGACTGTGGGAACCTTGACCCCGTTTAAGACTGGCTAAATTATTTGCATGTGAAATAAGAAAATACAATCTAGCCAAGATGCTGAATAGGTGTAAATGCATTACAACATAGTGATGTTATATAAACTGTGATCAGACCTGGGGGGTTTTCTGATCTCGCCCCTGCCAAATGCGGGGAATGTGACTGCAGGCCCACAGGAAGTCTAGTGCTGAGGTTGGGTCCAGTCTGGAGATCAGATGAAACAGAGTTACACACACTGGAGATGTGAGAACAGAAAGAGGGGAATGTGTTTAATAAAGAGAGGAGCCAGTGACCTCTGGTCTCTGTGTTTGTTGAGCAGAGAGCTGATGCACTGATGTAAGGTGCTCCAGTTGGACTGGTGTGTGAGGAGGGCCAACAGGTATGGCCTGTAGGAGGGGGCCACACTCACACCACTTTTAGCCTGAGACAGACAACGACAAAGTTATTGCATAAAAACGCAATTAAATCCTTTCCGTTAAATCCTTCCAGAAGTCTTTCTCCCATTTTCACAACATTTGTTTTGAAGCTTGAATGTTGGAAAAGGGACAAGAGTGACATTTATGTACTTAGGAGTGAATGAATAAACTACTTCTGCCATAAAACAATGAAATGTTCAAAGTAATTGAATTAGCCTGTATTTTATGTTTAAGAAAACAAACGCAAACCATCAAAAATGGGGAATATTAACTGTACGCTTCATATTTTCTGATTTCTTTTATGTGCTGTGGCACCCTCACACATTTTATATATCAGTTAAAACCCGGAGCCACACCCTAATGATGATCAGTTAGGAGAAACTATTTTACCTTGTTTTGAGCAAAAAGCAGCTTCTGCTGAAGATCTGAGCAAACAGAGGTCACCTCAGGGTCAAGCAACTCCAGCCAGTCAACCAACAGCCCTGAACACGAGCCAGGCTTCTTTGACTCAGTGCTGCCAAGAAGAACACACACACCCATCATCAACCAAGAAAATACACAGGGTTTCCAGCAAATAAATAATACACTAATTAAAACAATGACTCCCAACTAGTGGCACATGCTGTACACCACTGTTCAAATGTTTTGGAGTCGGTAAGAGTTTTTGAAAGAAGTCTCATATGCTCACCAAGGCTTCATTTATTTCACAAAATTCAGTAAAAACGGTAATATTACGAAATATTATTACAATTTAAAGGGGTCCTATTATGCTTTTTCACTTTTTGAATTTTAGTCAGTGTGTAGTGTGTATGTTTGGGCATAAAAAAGATCTACAAAGTTACAAATCTCAAAGTTCACTCCAAAGGGAGATATTTCGTTTTTAAATAATCCCTCTTCAAGAACTACAACGAACAACTCGTTTGGACTACAGCGTTTGTTTTCCGGGTTGTGTGATATCACAAAGTGGTCCATTAGAATATCATTAAAAGAAATCCCGCCTACGGAAATTCGAATGGTTGGGGGGTGAGGAGGGGCGAGGTCGTGGTTAGAACGTTTGGTTGAGTGAGTGCATCAGACAAGATGACGACGAAGAAGAAGTGCTGCTGTAGAGTTAGTGCATCAGAGAAAACGAAGAAGGAGGAGCTGCTGTAGGGTCAAGTTCAGTTTGCGCCATGTCGAAGAAACGCTGTTTTTCCATAAATTGCTGACAGTACAATACTGGACAATGATGTAATCTGCAGAATTTACACTTCAATTATGAGACTACAGTGTTCCCCATACATTGAGTGCGGGTGTTTTTATATCACTGTATTTCTGAAGGAAACCGACTGTCTTCAGAAAAG
>NW_015547688.1:1959756-1967959 GCF_001515605.1 Sinocyclocheilus anshuiensis
ATATATATATATATATATATATATATATATATATATATATCATATCTCATATAAAGATATATATTTTGAAAAATTGACCCTTATGACTGGTTTTGTGGTCCAGGGTCACACATGTCTTGCAATATCCGTGCGTGCAAAGGTTCTGCACGATCCTTTTGTTCAATATTCTCGGGGTCTGAATCCGGCTCAAATTGATATGGCAATATTGACGCCATCCTTAACTATATCAGAGTAAAAATGCACTTATTTTTAAGTGGTTGTTGACATCGTATCTAAAACGTGATTTAGCCAAAAAAACTAACAAAAAAAATAAAACAATGTTACCACTCTAATATGTGACCCTGGAGCACAAAACCAGTCTTAAGTCGTTTTTCGAACCACCAAGCATGAGAGCATGTTCTAGTACACCCCCAAAACAAAATCAATACTTTGTAAAAGAGCATAATAGGACCCCTTTAAAGAGTTTTCTATTTTAATATATTTCTGAATGTCATTTATTCCTGTGATTCAAAGCTGAATTTTCAGCATCATTACTCCAGTCTTCAGTGTCACGTGATCCTTGAGAAATCATTCTAATGTCCTGATTTGCTGCTCAACAAATATTATTATTATGAAAATAAAAACAGTTGTGCCGCTTAATATTTTTGTGTTTTTTGGGATTCTTTGAAGAATAGAAAGAACACTGTTTATTTAAAGAGAAATATTTTGTAACATTATACATGTTTTTACTGTTACTTTTGATTAATGTAATGCATCCTTGCTGAATAAAAGTATTAATTCCTTACTAATTTTTCCAGACTTAACAGTTGTGTGTGCATATACAGTTGTGTATATACATACACACACATGAAATTAACTTGATATGAACTTGATATTTGATTAAAATAGACAAGACTGTGACTCTGCAGTATTATTAGAGGTTTAAAAAAACAAACAAAAAAAATTTCTAGTTTGCTGTTGATGAAGGGGTATTTGAGTCTTACCGTTGGGGTACAAAAAGCCAAAAATGTTTTTCACAGAGTCACACCATGTATGATGTGCATTTAATCTGTGTCTTTGGCCATTCGACAAGGATCAAACAAGTGTAAACCAATTTCACTGTGTTCCTTCCCCACCTAGAAACAGTATCACCAGCACACAGTAAGGAAATCTGTGATGAGGCAGCGAGTGACTCATTGCGCTCTTACATTTTGGAATCCACCTCTATTTTCACCCCTCGCTCCTCTGTTTCCTGAAGCAGCAGAAAGATCACCATGGCAACTGGACCCCCTGTGTTTCCTGTGGTTCTGGTCTCCGTGCCGATGGTCATAAGCAGGGACAACAGCTCCTCTAGATACGGAGACTTCACCTCCATGAGGCCCTGCAACACTAAGGCACACAGGGTTTTTGTTTTATAATGCCTTCACTCTTGTGAAACACACCCAGGTCCAAAAAATGAAAAACAAACCATCGAAGCCAATACCACATCACAAAAATGAGAACTACCACACGCTTCGCTTCTGAGTATTCCTGTCTGCTAGGCCTCCAGCCCCATCACACTAACTTTCATAAAGATGTAAGTCAACCCTTGCCGTTGAAGCCATCGCTGGATGTAAACAAGCCCTGGAGTGGATGTGTGGCCCTGTGTGTGTGTGAGGTTGTTTTTGGTTTTGGTGAGGTTCAGAGCGGAATGTTAAAATCATAAAGAGAAACACATTAAGGACAGCAGCGGTGATGCTGGTGCATGAGTCAAACGCTGCCCTCTGGAGAGACTGACTAATGCTGGCAACCACTCCAACACCAACACACAGACCTTAACTGCCTCTGGAGAGCTGACTTACACTTCCCTCCTCACCTTACGTTTGCCACAAACATCTCACCAGTTCAGAAATATTTTTCCAATGCATACATTGTTGTAAGAGTACACCCAACGTGGTTCCTAGAGGAGCTATATTTAAAGGGGTCATATGATGATGCTAAAAAGAACATTATTTTGTGTATTTGGTGTAATGAAATGTGTTTATGCGGTTTAAAGTAAAAAAAACACATTATTTTCCACATACTGTACATTATTGTTTCTCCTCTATGCCCCGCCTTTCTGAAACGCGTCGATTTTTACAAAGCTCATCTGTCTGAAAAGCGAGGTAGGAAAAATTGAAATCGCATCATATGACCCCTTTAAAGTTAATCACATCACACACCGATAAGTGCTGTGTAATGTAGGCCACACAAAACATTCAAGGGGTTATATCATACTATTTTATTTGATTTTTTCCCCCTGATGTCCACTTGAAATGTTAATAAAGTTTTTCTGAGCCACAAACAGTCATGATTTAGTTTCTTATAACCATTTATCATACACCCCTCTCTGGTTCTTTAGGCCTATTTTATCTTGTGCAAGCAATGTAACTGGGCAGCTGAATGGCAGTTTTGGAAGTTATGATAAAGATGATAAATGCTGACATTTAAGCATTGTGTGACTGCTTAAGGGACAGTGTATATTTTAAATGCAGAGTGCAGGTGCTACACACAGACAGGAACAGCACATGGTTTGTTGAACTTTCCCACATTCAGTCTTATTGCTAGTTTTTCGAAAATTTAATAGGAACAATAACATATTCTATCTTACTTCCTCTGAATAAACATCTTTGGCATGTAAATTCACTTTCAAAGTTTGAAAAAAGTAATAAAAAAAAAAAAAGTTGTGTTAATGCTTAAAGTCAACATTAAATGAAATTCATACATGTTGTATTTTTACTTTTTTGTGACCTTGGCTTGTCTATCAAAAAAAACATCATAACTCAATCTTCTGATGAAACATCAGACTTCTCAATCGAGTATATCACAATACGGAAGAAAAGATCTGTTGCTACTTCTGTTTCATCTCGACTTCATTTTGAGTGTATATTTTAGGTGCAGAGCTGCAGGTGCTACACACAGCCAGAAACAGCACAAGGTTTGTTAAACTCTCTTTCATTAAGTCTTCTCACTAGTTCTTTGTATATTTAGGAAAATAATCTCGATCTAATTTCCTCTGCATTACCTCATGACTGAGAAGGCTCAGCTTAAAAACAGAGAATATGTATCTTTGGCATCTAAATGTGGGCAGTCATGTGTTCCTGCATTAATGTGAAGTTTGGAAAGAGTAATTTCAGCTTGTTTCAATAAATGCTGTTTTTAGACAAGGGGGGGAATTTTTGATTTCCAAAATTTATAGTATACTTTCAAAGTACAATAAACTCTTATTTTAAAAGATCAAGGACAGTTTGATTCTTTCTGATGTTACCATTTAAATAGGACGTCGAGTACTGCTTTAAATACCTTTTCGTATGAGTTCAGGTTCAGCATTGCATTTTTCTCCAGCTCTCAGAGAGGCAATAATGCCCCTCACTGCCACTTCCGAGTCCCGTCTGTATGCCAGAGCTTCAGCCAAGTGCAGAAATCCAGTACGAGCTGATGACACAGGACACAGTCAACACACCTGCCGAGCATGCTAGGACTAACACTGTTCTACTAACTGCTGATCCAGCTAGTTCTGAGCTGTAAGTTTGAATATGTGCTTGCAAACTTGACCTGCACGGCTAAGATTCAGG
The DNA here is from genome assembly GCF_001515605.1 of Sinocyclocheilus anshuiensis. Lineage (NCBI taxonomy): Eukaryota > Metazoa > Chordata > Actinopteri > Cypriniformes > Cyprinidae > Sinocyclocheilus > Sinocyclocheilus anshuiensis. The sequence continues at coordinate 1,963,329 of NW_015547688.1, forward strand.
ATTAGGAGCCACTCACCATCTGTGATGCGATGCTTGTGAGAGTACTGAGCTGCCAGAGATTTCAGGAGGCTGTGGAGTGGCCCTGTCTCTGCCGCTGAGTTTTCCAACCACGTCAACATCTGCACAACGGCGTTGAAGAACAGTGAAGAGAAGCCAACATCTTGAGACACCAACTGCTAGAGGAGAAAAAAGGGAATTGGAGTGAGTGAGCAAGCAAAAGGAAGCACCAGTGTCGATAGTGAGTATGTAGGTATGAGTAGGTTATGTGCCTGGTAAAGATGGAGTTGGCGCAGTAGAGGGCAGGAGATCGTATGGCTGTGGTGCATTGCCATGACCAGGGTTCCAGCATGGGCAGAGTTTAGAAGGGCTGCTAAGGCTTGTAGGAGTCGCCCGGCGGCACCACCTTGCTGGATGTGACCCTGTCGTGCCCTCAGCACCTCCTGGGCCAGGGTCTGCAGCAGAGCTAATGACAATGGCCGGACCAGAGGCGGAGGCCAGCGAGGATCCACTTTCAGAGGGAAGAGCTACATGGAGGAAAGAGAATTCAGCAAAAACTATATGGTCACAATCACCATCAAGCCATAAACAGCTAAATGGACATTCTTGAATATCATTTTCCAAGTTACGATAATTTATACATAATATTATTTGATAAGTACACTAAAGCCCCGTTCACACCAAGAACGATAACTATAAAGATAACTATAATGATAACGATATTAGCGTCCACACCAGTAGACGATATCGTCTGTTTATTCTAAGCGCACGCCCATCTGCCACTTTAAATTCTCGGAGCTTGTTACAGCAGGATGGATTCTGATTGGCTGTCAATTTTTTATCGTTCATCAGCTGGAAAAAATTGTTTTGAAAGTGATTCCATCGATATCGTTTCTCTTTGTCTTTATCGTTATAGTTGTGGTGTGGACTCTGCTATTCTTTAATATTGAGAACGATTTTTAGAACTATATCTTTATCGTTATCTTTATAGTTATCATCCTTGGTGTGAACGGGCCTTAAGGCTGTACCAATTCAGTTAATATTATGGGATGTTTCTTGTTTTTTATAAAATAATATTGATCATTTGAAAAATTATATCAATGTTTTTATTATTGATTTTAATGTACTATTAATCATTTAATTTATTTTTAATTGTTATTCGTTATATTTTTAATCATTTTGAATGTATTGTTTTATTTACATTAACTCATTCATCGCTAGAGTTTAATTAGTGAAGAGGGTTGTCTGCATAATTGCAAACTCTGAAACAAAGATTCGTCAGCTTCAGTCAGTGACGCTTTGAAGGGTCGTGCCAAACAAAAGTGAAAATAAAACAGATTAAACGGCCCAATATACTTCAAGGAAAATCAAAAAAAGAAGGAAGGGGTGTGACCATTTGGAACAAAATCTTACCAAAACAAAGGTCTTTTGGAGTTTTAGTGGTTTTAAACAGCGTATCAGTGTAAAATATTCCTGGAACATGACAAACCAATGATATTTGTTCTTGTACATCAAGCATGGTTGAGCTTAAATGTACCACATTTGAGCTAATCTGTGTTCTTCTATGTATGTGCACTAATCAATGTTTTTATATGAATAAATGTATTACATATAAATAATGGATTATACCACTCTGTTCATATGAATTACTTTTACAATGTATTTATGAACTTTTTGAAGCATCAAATTCTTACTGGAATGGACTTTCAATGGAGGGATAAAAAAATCTCTCAGGTTTCATTATAATATCTTCATATGCTTTTCAAAGATGAAGGAAAGTTTTATGGGTGTGGAATGACACAAGAGTTAGCAAATGACAGAATTTTCCTTTTTGGGTGAACTATTCCTTTAAATCTGATCAAGTGTTTCTTACTAATTTCAGTTTTAATCACAATCCAATAATATGCATATAGTGATGCATTACGGTGTATTAAATTACGACATTACCCAGGTTTTAGTAGAGAGTGATCGAGACACAGCATGCCAAACAGAGACTGACCATGTCAGAAGCACAACTGCTGTGCTATAGCTCTGACAAGATATTATATTATTAATAACCCCTCTAATAAAGCAGCATAAGCATATCAAAGTGAGATGTTGCACCTGTAGTAGAATCCCAGCGAGATCATCCACTGGGCCGATCACGGCCACCTGACTCACTGCTCTCATCTTCACAGAGCCATGGGGCGTTTCTATGGTAACCTTAGCCCTGCTCACCTCTGAGCTGTCTGTAACACATCAGATCAGCAAAGGACTCATTAGTACAGAATTTAATCACCCTATGCAACTCAAACTGAGTAAAACAGCACCATTAATCAGTGCTGACAGAACCCCCGGACAGTGTAGGGCATTAGATCCTGACCTCTGCGCGGAGGAAGTGAAGCACTGAGTAAACTGTGAAACGTGTGTCCACCTGTGGCTCCTCTCTCATGCTGGACCTCCACTAGATGAGCCATGTAGTCTAACAGGTAGAAACATCCATGATGTTAGTGTTAATTTACACACACTGAAACATGTGAGAACAGAGTATACCAAATCAAAGTCCTCACTCTTGTCCATGATGTTCTGCTCCAGTGTTTGAGGATCAGGGGACACGGCCTGGTCCAGATACTGTAGCAGTTTGCTCATGCTGGAGACGGGAATCCCGAAGGACTGGACAAACAACAGCAGCTGCTGGGGCTCCAGATCCTGTAGGGCTGCGAATGACCAAAGAAAAAAAAACCCACATCAGCTCAACTACAGTACACTACAGGTACAAGTTTGAAATCACTAAGCTTTTTTTTTTTGAAGAAGAAATTAATACTTGTATTCAGCAAGGACGCATTAAAATAATCAAAAATGACAGTAAAGACATTTATAATGTTACAAAAGATTTCAAATAAATACTTTTTTCTTAAAACTTTCTATTCATCAAAAAAAATACAGAAAAACATTTATCACAGTTTCTACAAAAATATTAAGCTGCACGACTGCTTTCAACATTGATAACAATAAGAATTTTTTTTTTTTGAGCAGGAAATCAGCATAATAGAATGATTTCTAAAGGATCATGTGACACTAAAGACTGGCGTAATGATGCTGAAGACTTGGTGAGCATAAGACACTTCTTACAGAGACCAAACTTTTAAACAGTAGTGTATATTGCTCCAAAATCTGTTACATGCCAAAAGTAGTGAAATGTAAAAAAACAAATCAAAACCACAGTCAATTCTGGTATTGATTTCTAAAATCCTTATTTCTAAATCCAAGTTATTAATACCTGCATCGACCAATCGGGAGACTTCAGATCGGATCATTCTTAACTTCAGCCAATCGGGCAACAGAAGGGCTTCCTCAGATGTGTCGACCAGGAATGCAGTGGGAAGGGGCTTTTTATCAGGAAACCAGATATCCAGCAGTGTGTAGAACTCACTTTCCCCTAAAAAAAAGTAACAAGCACAGTAGCTGTTACTACAGGCAAGTGCAAAATCAACCGCCAAACACTGCAACAGAGGAGATACTCACCTTTGGGAGGTCCCAGTGTGAGCAGGATGACCATAGCATGGACCACTAGGATGTGCATGGTGGCCGTTTCTCCTGTGGTCCACCGCAGGAACACTTGATCCTGAGACTCCGACTGTGAGATTAAAAATTTGGTCTTTATTCACGTGCACAAGCAGGAGTTACAAAATGTGAATTTTCAGTTCAGTTATGTGTTCATTAGTACCCAGCTATAGAGGTCCTCTCCCTCTTTTGTCTTCCTCATACGACGGATATAGGTGGAGAAGATGGTGATAAAAGCAGAGAGAACGGCATCAGACTCAGGCCTGCAGGAGTGCTTGGAAAAGAGGCAGTTCATTATAGTGGAGCGCTCCACTATCAGACGAGCCACCTCCTGAGAAGACAGGAAACACAAGGCGTGAGAGAAGAGAAAGGTTATACTAGAGCTTACTTCAGGCAAGCTGTAGATTTAGACTAACCAAGGCCAGGTCATTGTGGAGTGACTGCTCCTCCACTGGTGCATGCTGGGAAAGGTAAATCAGGTATGCGCTGATGGTCTGAGGAACAGTCTCCATGTGAATGGCCTGAAATGGAAAACCACACAAACACAATAAGCTGAGGAAGTAACAGATATTGATAATCTTGTACTTGTGTAGGTGGACTGACCTGCTGTAAGGCGCTGGACGTCAAGCTTCTAACACTATCAAACAGAGGTAGTTTGGGGAGGTCCTGAAGGAGCCACTGGTAGCCTGGCAGTAGCTCTGCATCTCTGGAGTCCTCCTCCATGAGCTGATCCCTCTCCTCTCCATCTTTTAATGCTCCCTCAGTCAGCACCAGAGACAAACCCTGATACACACATCACAACAACCTTCTTGTTATTATCTTATTAAACTGCGTAAATTAATCTATTACTGGTGGTTGGTTAAAGGGGTCCTATTATGCTCTTTTACAAACTCTTGATTTTACTAGAACAGGCTCTCATACTAGGTTGTTCGAAAAACACATTATTTTTCACATATTTTACATTATTACAACACTTCTCTTCTCAGTCTGGCATGAACGGCTCGAATAGTTGACTGGGCCAGTGTGTGTTGTGATTGGTTAGCTGGGCCAGTGTGTGCTGTGATTGGTTAGCTGGGCCAGTGTGTGCTGTG
>NW_015547688.1:1969348-1975941 GCF_001515605.1 Sinocyclocheilus anshuiensis
TCAAACAGCAACATTACAGACTAACTAAAGTTGAAAAAGTGAAAAAGCATAATAGGACCCCTTTAATTAACTCCGCACCTTCATGGCCAGCACCCTAGAGGCCACCTGAGAAGAACTGAGACGCCGCAGGAAGTAGTCCAAGACTTCACATGTGGTCTGTTCATCAGCCTTAGGACCCAGAAGTAGGTCCTGGAGCCGTCCAAGAAGCTGCCGCTGTTTCTGCTGCCTCTGACAGGGAAAGATGAGGAGAAAACCAAAAAATACAGTAAAAACAGAAATTATTTTTTTTTATATATATATTTTAAAATGTAATTTATTCCTGTGATAGTAAAGCTGAATTTTCAGCATCGGCAAGGCTGAGGGATAGTTAGAGCCTAAATAGTTTCCTAAATTCAGTTTGAATTTTTCTGGATTCCGTTTGAATTTTTCTCGACTCCTTTTTAATAGTTAAATTAAATTGTATTAATTAAAAAGCATGTCTTATTAATTAAAATCATGAAACTCATACATTTTCACATCAATTTATTAAAAGTTTAACAAATATTACATGTTTAGGGCCCTGTGAAATGTTTTATTTTTTCTCACCATATTATTTATATTTTTTATAATTTACCAAATTCTGTGTTTTAGTATGCCTAATTATTTGAATGCATAAAACAACTTAATTTATTCATTTTGTTTTTCTTAAAGTAGCCTTGTGATTTTTTTTTTTCCTTCAGAGATTCTGTGTTGTGTATTTACATTTTTCTGGTTATCAAATGAAGGCATAAAACATTAATTTAATTTATCATTCTTCAAATCAAACCGGACTTTTATTTTGACTGGTTGCCGTGAATACCTTTACAGTTCTGTGTATGTGATATGACGCTAGTTTTACTCAAATCAAACGCTAAAATGCTCATGAAGTGACTCTCAGAGCAGTTCTGGAGATGTGTTTACGTCCTCATTTAGTGAGACGGCAGAAGCTGAAATCACTGCAAGTGTCACGCCATTCATTAACAGAGACACGCAGAACATGCAGGATTCATATTTAAATCGACTTTTGCGGCTTAATATTTACAGATACTAGTCCATATCGTGATTTGATTTAAGTGTAATGACCTACTTTTGATTAATTCATTCAAAATTTGACAAATTCCGTGACATTCCACGTTAAACTGTGAATTCTGTTTTTATGACTGGATAAAGACTACACTGCGTAATTTTCCCGCTATTCATGCGGCCACTTGCCTGTTGTGAACATAAAATATCTTACATACCACCACTGGTGAACGAGCCAGTGTAATGCAAATACAGTATATCTGAAAGGTCTTGCGAGGACATCGTCACGTTCTCACGAGACCAGTCAGATCTCGCGAGACACATCGGATCTCGCGAGATCTTGTGCCACGACTCACGAGATCTCGTCACACCCCTAATCTTTATGATATATTATTTTATCATAATACATGTGTTTTTATTTATCATATTTATTTATTTGTATATATTTTGCATTTTGGACCAACCTAACCCTATCAATGTGTAAATTACTACAGTAAGGATTTGAAAAAATGGTCATATAAAACTTTGGTTTAAGATTCCTTGACTAACATTACAAGACGACTTCAGGAGAAAAAAAATATTTAAAAAAGACCACCAATGTGCAGTCATGGCTGAGTTTTACCTGTCTTTTCTTTGCTCGCTGCTCTTTACTCTCTCCTTCCTCCTCATCATCAACAGAGGAGGAGTCATCAGCTGCATCGTGGAGGAGGAATTCACAGAGGCACTGAACGGGCAGCACATCCAAGGACCCTTCACTGGACTGGACGAGATCAGCCAGCCACGGCATAGACTGAGAAGAGGCCTGGATGGACAAAAAATTAGACATTTAGAAAGTCCCTTAAACATGGCTCTTCATAAAGAACAGCTCTGCTAGTATATGAGAGCATGTACTTGTCTCTGGATAATATTGAGCAGGAAGTCGGGGTTGCGGCTGCGGCAGAGAAGATGGCCCAGACGCAGAGACTGGTTCAGACTCTTTACTTGATCCAGGACTTGAGGTGGTGGCCTACGAGGGGGGCCCCTGAGCATAGAATAAAAGACTGGGTCAGTATATCTTTATAAACATCCTAATCTAGTTGTATAGTTGTCTAATACACCTGGCATTGAATATGACAAATATTGTTGTTTCTTTGACAAATTGCTTTGCCCCTCTATTGCAAGTCACATTGCATAGATGTAAATGTTAGATTTTCACTACAGTCACAAAAAGGAAGTCATACTTTGGGTCGAGGCTGGTGAGCTGGGACAGCAGGAGGCTGTTGTTCTCTGTTATGGTCTGTTTGGTGGAGGCGGCTGCCAGGTGGCTCTCAAAGGCCAGGATCTCCTGCCTCTCCTTCTGGGAGATCTGCAGCTCTCTGTTGATCATCTCAGTTTTGGTCTCCTCATCGGCCACCGTGCATGGAGGATAGGAGTAGTTACTGAGAAGAGAGCAAAAGAAAGTGTCAGGTGCCGATATATCCATGAAACCACATTTCAACACGATATGCAGAACACTTACTTTGTCATAACCATTTCCATGAGCATTTTCAGAGTGGGGTAACCATCCCACGCTGCCAAACCTGAAACCATTAACGACAGCGATATGATGGCATTCTAATGAGATGTTACGATGAAATGCAAGTATTGCATCATATCTGGCCTCACCAATTTTCTGTGGGTTGAACGCTGCGACCAAAAGCAGCAGCAGCCAGGCCTTCCAGTAAAGAGTTGATATGGCCAGATTTGGAGGTTGATAGCTGAAATGGAACATTTAATAAAGTATTTCACCTCTCTGAGGAATAAACAGCCCACAAATAGAGTACTGGATGCCAGGAGTGCACAGACCACAATGTAGCTTAAACTTTCAATGCAAATGTGACCCTGGACCACAAAACCAGTCTTAAGTCGCTGGGGTATATTTGTAACAATAGCCAAAAATACATTGTATGGGTCAAAATTATTATTTTTTTTTAATGCCAAAAATCATTAGGATATTAAGGAAAGATCATGTTCCATTAATATATTTTATAAATTTCCTACTGTAAATATATCAAAACTTAATTTTTGATTAGTAATATGCATTGCTAAGAACTTCATTTGAACAGGAGAAAAACTAACTTGGAAGTTTTTAGAATTGCGTGGAAAAACAGTATGTCCAGCTACAGACAGGCTCTAAAAGCTGCCAGGGCTGAGCATATCCACAAACTCATCGAAAACAACCAAAACAATCCAAGGTTTTTATTCAGCACAGTGGCTAGATTAACAAATAACCAGACGCCACCCGATCTAAATATTTCCTCACAGTTTAATAGTAATGACTTTATGAATTTCTTCACTGATAAAATAGATAACATCAGAAATACAATAACAAATGTAGATTCTACAGCGTACAAATATTTTCCTATCCTAACAAACCATACATCAATGGAAAGCTTATCAATGGATGTATAAATCTCAATTTCGAAAAATTGACCCTTATGACTGGTTTTGTGGTCCAGGGTCACAAATAGTCCATGACACCCAGTAATTACTTGGCAATATAAAGCTGATGGATCACTGCATAATACAACAGAAGTGAAACAGCAGGGAGTAAACTCGGTGAAAGGTAAAGGCCATACCCTGCAGGCAGCTGGATGTTTTCTGGGTGATGGTAAGTGCACAGGTTCAGCACAGCATCAATGAGTTGGATCCTCTCGACTCGCAACACTTCCAAGTCTACAGTTCATGATGTGAGAAGACAAACATCACCATACAACCATTTTTAAAAACAGACCACTTCTAAAAATAATCTGAGCTATTTTTAATCGTTAAAATATGTGTCTAAGCAAGAGCACTATCTTACCATCAGACTGAACTCCTGCAGCTCTCTTCACCAGGTGATCGGCCAGCTCCATGGCGTCAGCTGGGCCCAGGGGCAGATCACGAGACAGACCTATCACCAAGATGCGCATCAGCGTGTCCTCCAGTAGAGGAACCTCTGAGCACAGCCGAAGAAAGAAACTAACAAACAAGAGGGATGCTTTAGAATGTATTAAAAACATTTTATCTGTAAGAAGTTTAAGCAGAGATTGACATCTTACTTTCTGTCACTCTCAGGCGGCCAGTTGTCCCATTTGTAATACGTCTCAGGCTGCTCTGTAAAAAGCACTTTGTGTAGACTGTTGAAACACAATGAAACAATCAGTAAAATAACAATCTGCTATATGTAAAGGCATTTACATAGTCTTACAAGCAGCCAGAAAAGTACTAGATTAATTTTAAGGGTCCAACAAGAGTGTTAAATGGTCAGGAAATATCAAATAAATTATGTTTTTGGTGCAATATATCGCTTTAAATTATAAATTATGATACATATGTCCTCTTTAAATTAGTCCTATAGTGTTATTTAAATTAGTCCTAATAGTGTTAATTTATGTTTTCCATCTATTTTGGTATATATGTTTCATAAAGCTGTTTTTCATTTGTATTTTATTTTATTTAAGCTTTAGAATATTTACTGACCATTAACAATAATAACACCAGTCCTACATACAGCTGATTCATACCAGTGCACATAGTCTTTAGGTCCCACTTTACTGATGGTGGGTACCACGGAGTGCAGCCACCACACAGCATCTCTCTGGATGGCAGCAATCTGGTTTTGAAAGGACCTCAGCACCTCCAGATCTGAAATACATATGCATCCTCATTAGCATAAATAGTTTTGAATTTTGTATATATGATGCACTGAGAGAAACAAAAAAAACCTCTTACTCTTCTTCTCTCCTTTGTCCCAGGCGATGCCGGCCTCTTTGACCTGAGCCGTGATCCCCAGCATCATGGACACTGTCAAGAGATCCGTCACTTGGATGACAAAACGCTCCTGAGATGGAAACAAAGAAAATTATGTACAGGCAAAGCATCAAATCACATTTTATACAGATAATAAATACAGCTATATAGCCCTTACTTTAAACTCCATGTCCACATAACTGGCCTCTTTCCTCTCCTGCATGAGGCCTAAACAGAAAGACTGGAAGTTGATCTCATGTTTGGTCTGTTTAATGATTTCCCTGAGCAAGGCGCGCGAGGCCCGCAGGTAGTCATCCTTATTGGTCAGCAGGTCCTGGAACACCATGGCCAGAAGCTGAAACAAAAACAAAAGAAAATGTTATTCAACTTAAGTTCTCGGGTCTCGACTTCATGTAAATAATACATATGTAATACGGCAAAGTTTGATACTTAGGGTTAGGGCTTTTGGAAAGAAGTATTAGCAATAATGACAGTGATTTGTACATGTGCATGAACCCAATAAGGTTGGTTGAAAAGTCACCTTGGGTGCCTGCTCTGGGCTATGTTGCAGAACTGTATGGAGCACTTGCATATTATTGGGATTTCTGGCATTTGACAGCTCGTTAAAGATCACAAACTTCACCATAGTGCCCAAATTATCTCGGTGAGCATTCAAAAGCTCCCTGCAGAACATGAGAAACATTAAAAAAGCATTTCAGCTTTACAGTACTGACTTACAATTATGCAGAGTATAAACTGAGACTTCAGGTCTGAAGGAGTAATGCTGACCTGACACACAGCATGTAGTGGTTGAGGAGAACTTTAGGTTTGAGGCGGATCTTGATGAGGTTCGAGATGACCTCCATGTCGTCTGAGCCGTGTGTATTACAGTTCATGCACAAAGACATCAGAAGATCCTGTGCTGGCCGAGTCAGCTGGAGAATCACCAAACAAAAACAAACCTTTAGGTATGTGGTTTCATACTCTCAGACAATGACGCTTCCTCTCTTTTGTCAACATTTTTGTACCTTAGGATTCTGTAACCACATTTCGAGTCTCTGCACGGCCATCAGTCGGACCTCTTTATAACCACAGGTGGCCGTGAGAAGGCGCAGAAGGTTCCTGGACACGTTATCCATGGGCTGGCGACGGTTCAGCTGGTCCCTCAAAACGTCCAATACATACTCCTCCACACTTTCAGCCAGCTCGTCATACCTGAAGCCGGAGAAATTTGACTATTCTCAACATCAATTTCAATACCACAGAAAAATCTAATACACTACTTAAAGGGATAGTTCACCCAAAAATGAAAGTGTGATGTTTATCTGCTTACCCCCAGGGCATCCAAGATGTAGGTGACTTTGTTTCTTCAGTAGAACGCAAACGAAGATTTTTAACTCAAACCGTTGCAGTCTGTCAGTCTTATAATGGAAGTGAATGGGAATCACGGCTTTGAGAGTCAAAAAAACATACACAAACAAAACCAAATTAAACCCTGCGGCTCGTGACGATACATTGATGTGTAAAGACACGAAACGATCAGTCTGTGCAAGAAACTGAACAGTATTTATATCGTTTTTTACTGTCTTGAGCGTGTCCTGAGCATGTCTTTGAGAGCCGGCGCGTGACACGTCTTCTTCTTCTTCTTCTTCTTGCCTTACGGCGGATCGCAGACTTATAAGTGCATTACCGCCACCTATCTCTCAAATGCACCATTGACACTCGTAATTGAGATTGTAGCTAGAGTGTCAATGGTGCCGTGATTCCCATTCACTTCCATTATATGACTGACAGACTGCAAC
>NW_015547688.1:1976101-1976350 GCF_001515605.1 Sinocyclocheilus anshuiensis
CATTACCGCCACCTATCTCTCAAATGGACCATTGACACTCTATCTACAATCTCAATTAGGAGTGTCAATGGTCCATTTGAGAGATAGGTGGCGGTAATGCACTTATAAGTCTGCGATCTGCCGTAAAGCAAGAAGAAGAAGACGCGTCACGCGCCGGCTCTCAAAGACGCGCTCAGGGCAGTTCAGACGTTGCAGTGCATCAGAGGTAAAAAACGATATAAATACTGTTCAGTTTCTTGCACAGACTGA
>NW_015547688.1:1976376-1977854 GCF_001515605.1 Sinocyclocheilus anshuiensis
GTTAAAAAACAATATAAATCCTGTTCAGTTTCTTGCACAGACCGATCGTTTCGTGTCTTTACACATCAATGTATCGTGACGAGCCGCAAGGTTTAATTTGGTTTTGTCTGTGCATGTTTTTTTGACTCTCAAAGCCGAGATTCCCATTCACTTCCATTATATGACTGACAGACTGCAACGGTTTGAGTTAAAAATCTTCGTTTGTGTTCTACTGAAGAAACAAAGTCACCTACATCTTGGATGCCCTGGGGGTAAGCAGATAAACATCACATTTTCATTTTTGGGTGAACTATCCCTTTAAGACATTTATTTATATATAAATAAAATATCTAAATATTATACATTATTGTTACATATACACTACTGTTTAAATGTTTTGGAGCTGTACAATTTATTTTTTTTTATATATTTTTTAAAGAAGCCTCATATGCTCACAAAGGTGTTTATTGGATCAAATATACAAAAAAAGTAATATTGTGAAATATTATAATTTAAAATAACTGTAATAATAATGATAATAATATATTTTAAAACGTAATTTATTCCTGTGATGGCAAAGTTGAATTTTCAGAAGCCCATTACTCCAGTCTTCAGTGTCACAGAATCATACTAAAATATGCTGATTTCCTGCTCAAGAAAGGATTCTTCTTATTATTAATGTTGTAAAAAGATGTGCTTCTTAAGATACCTTGTTTTTCAGCATTCTTTGATGAATAGAACGTTTAAAAGAACAGCATTGATTTGAAATAGAAAACTTTTGCAAAGCAATGTAAAAGTCTTTATTGTCGGTTTTTAAACATTTAAGACATCACTCCTGAATTAAAGGAAAAAAAAAATTCAGACACCAGACATTTGAATGGTGTAAATATGATAACACATGAAGTAATAACAATTCAATGAAGGATGCAAGCATTTCTCATTTTCAGAAATATTACTACAAGTTTTTAAAGGGGTCATATGATGCGATTTCAATTTTTCCTTTCTCTTTGGAGTGTTACAAGCTCTTGGTGCATAAAGAAGATCTGTAAAGTTGCAAAGACTAAAGTCTCAAATCCAAAGAGATATTCTTTATAAAAGTTAAGAGTCAGCCACACCTACCTAAAACGGCTCGTTCTAATACGCCCCCACATACCTACATCGCTATTAGGGAAGATTTGCATAACGCCACCCAAATGTTCACGCAAAGAAAGAAGGCGTAACTTTTATTCTCGCTGTAGTTTTGATGCTGATCCGTGCTGGTTGCTGAGGAAATACTACAACTTTGCGCTGTCAATCGCCTACGAAGCGGAGTCCAGCCCGGAGTCGTCACATGTCCTTCCAGATGTTCCTTCGTCGAAATCGCCGGCCGCACCGTTCTCAAGCCCACTCGCCTCTGCTCACTCTAACCCTCCCGCCGTTCCTCACGCTAGCCCCCGGTCTCTGCTCACTGTAGGCCGCAGTGTGTGACGCTGTTTCGTTGTGAAAGCGAAACTACTTTG
>NW_015547688.1:1977972-1980941 GCF_001515605.1 Sinocyclocheilus anshuiensis
AATAATGTTCTTTTTAGCAACATCATATGACCCCTTTAATGTAATTAATTTATTTATTGCATATAACTAAAGACTGGGACATCTTCTTGAATATATGCACTTCCCTACCTGGGCATGACCTGGTCATCATCCTCTGGACTCAATTTCTCCTCAGCGATTAAAAGCTCAGTCTGACCTTCATCCTCATCTGGAGTGGAAGGATGAGGGCTGTTCCCTAAAATACAGTATTCTGTGTCAATTCTTCTATATTTTACTAACATACCCATTTCTGTCCATGACTGAGAATAGTCATGGACCACCAACCTGCACTGAGGTCTCCCCCTGATCGCCCTGTTTCCATCTGGAGCAGCATACTCTTGGGAGGCATCTTGGTTGTGAAGGCAGTCTGGATGTTATCAACAAAAGTTTTACAGTGCGAGCTGTCCACCCAGATGCGCTCACCGAGAGAGTCCTCAATGTAGACCTGGGAAACCCCACAATGACTGTGTATCAGTCTCATGATTACTGTCAGATCAGAAAGCCGGACAGCTCGATCACTTACTTTGACAAATATCTCAGGCCAGTTTTCATCCTCCTCATAGGCAGCCATCAATAAATTGCAGGCCAGCACAGACACCAGGTTGTTCCCCTTGGCCTTAAAGTTGATTGAGGCATCACGGCGGAGCAAACTGCAGAGAGCCTGAACAAAGACATTTCACCTAATAAGCTACGTCACCTGCAGCAACAGTAAATTCCAGTATTACAGCACAGGTGTTTCTGTCTACCTCTATCACACCCTCTGTGGCAAAGACGTTGGGCTTGATTTTGGCGAGAAACATGAGGCTGAGGTAGAGCGTCATGTCAGGCTTGGCTCGGTTCATCTTCAGCTGTTTGACAGCCCCGCAGAGCACACCCTCGATGCGGTCATCATTACCCTCGGCCTCCGCTGCCTCAATCTCATCCAGAAGCACAGCAGGTGACACTGAAAAAAAAGTCAATCACATGTTGTATGAATGTACACTATGTGTACAAACAAGGTCTATGAAAATATGAACACTGGATTGGACTATGAATGTCTAGAGTAACACGTAAATACTAAAATATGTGCTGTTAAATAGTCAAATGCACTTCAAACGGGTCAAAATGCCAGTCTTGGAAACATATTAATGTAAATAGAGTTAAATTGTCTGAAGTGTCCCTAAACAGACAGAACTAAAAAAAAATGTTGGGGCAATGTGTAGTAGAGTTTGGATGTGTAATAGAGTTCAATATATTGATTTTTACTTGAACACTTTTAAACACTTTTAAAAAAAAAAGAGTCCTTACTATAAAAAAGAATATAATATACTCTGAAAGAATATAGTTCAATGAAATTTAATTGCATGTTGTTTGCAACTAAATTAAAATTTATAATAGTTTAATTTTATTTATATTAAATGCAATTAGTTGAACTTAAAGAGCTTTTTTGACCTACTTAATTTTAGAATTACTTCAGTAACACTTTCACTATTAACTAGTTGCTTATTAGCATGCCTATTATTAACATATTGGATGTGTATTAGTATTTATGAAGCACATATTCTGCATGATCATATTCTACATCCCTAATCCTACTTAAACTTAACAACTACCTTACTAACTATTAATAAGCAGCACATTAGGAGTTTATTGAGGCAAAGGTTGTAATTAATGGTGTGTTAATGGCGAGAAACGGACCTTAAAATAAAGTGTGACCATTTCTTCTATTGTTTTTTAAACCTGGTTAAAGGATACTGCTGATGTACTGACAAGCATGTATGAAAGCTAAAAATGTGCATTAACATAATTTCTATTGAAACCTGCAAGTCATGTTTTTAAATATATTTCTAATTACACATTTATAATGAAGTTGAAATTTAGCACCTAAAAATATATACTTTAAAAGTAATGTTGAATAACTCTCTGCATTTAAAATTATAATCGAGTACTTTGCATGTGCTTTAGTATGTTAGCCAGCACATTAAAATAAGTGTGCTTCTTTAAAGCATGACAGCCGATTATTAAACAATGAACTTTAAAAAAAAAGTAAATCTTTAATTTGACTTTAAAAAGTGCAATTAAGTGTAATAAGAAGCACAGTCAAGTGCACATTAAAGGGGTCATATGATGCTTTTTTAAAGATCATTATTTTGTGTATTTGGTGTAACAGAATATGTTGACATGCTTTAATGTTAAAAAAACACATTATTTTTCAAATACTGTACATTATTGTAGGTCCTCTATGCCCCGCCTCTCTCAAACGCTTCGTTTTCTACAAAGCCTCTCCTTCCGACAAGCGCAGTCTGCTCTGATTGGCCAGCTGACCCAGTGCAATGTGATTGGCCGAACACCACAAGCACTCGTCGGAAATGTAACGCCCCTTACCATAATCGTGAGCTTCAGCTTTCAAAATAAATGTAAAGACAGTAAATAATGTCATTAGTTTTAAACTTGAAATCGCATCATATGACCCCTTTAAAGTAGCATCGAAACAGAAGTAACGACAGATAATTTCTTCCGTATTGTGACATACATCCGAGTATAACAGCTTAGTGGAAAACAAAGAAAATGTAGGTTGGGATTTTGTTCTATGCATTGGATTGTTGATTGGATTGTGAGCTTGCAGAGGCAGGTTTAGGGGTGAATTTTCATTTGATGCAGACTAAAAATACAATTAAGCACACTTTTTCAAAAGAGAATACATGATACTGTTGTTTTATAAATGTAATATTTTGAATCATTTCATTGTTCTTTAAATAAACAAGATGTGAAAAAAAACAATAATGAAAAAGCAATATTTATTTAACTGAAAATTATTTAAGGCTGCATCTCACCATTTTAATTTGTTCATATTTACACTACTTTTTTTATTTAAAAAAAAAAAAGATTGTTTGTTACTTTCTATTAGGGCTGCACGATTAATCGCATGCGATATTTAACGCGCATCTTATCAGTAAAGCCGGTTCTGTAAT
>NW_015547688.1:1981021-1988863 GCF_001515605.1 Sinocyclocheilus anshuiensis
TCATATTCGCGCGTTTTTTTGCGCTGCTCATCAGTGAACAACGGCTCTGTGTAGTTAATGCTGCTCAATGTGAAAGCCCGCAGGTGATGGAGATTTACGCTGATTACAGAACCGGCTTTCTGACAAGATGCGCATTAAATATCGCATGCGATTAATCGTGCAGCCCTACTTTCTATATTTAGTTTTTGCTGTGGATTCAAAGTTGGTATCAGTAATTATGGATTTCACTGCCATTGGTATCAACTATTAAAACACAGGTATTATACATCCCTAAATTGGATGGAAGTTTTCTGTGATTAAAAAAGCTTGCTAATCTCACCTTCAATAGGAACTACAGATGGCTCTTTGATGGAGGGGGATATTGATCTTTTGTCTACAGCAGCCGCCTCAGCGAGGCGCGAGAGGGCACTGGGTGGAGGAGAAGAATGCTTGGGCCATTTGGAAAGACTGGACAGGCTGGAGGAAGAGGGAAGAGATGAAGACGCCTCTCTCTTGCGGTCTGGGGGCAAACCGGTGGACGCTGGCTTCAAGAGAGCTGGGTTTGCTTTCGGCTCACTGCTCTGACTCTTCGCTCCAAGAGCAATGAAATCTCCTGGAGGTGGGTGACCTGAGGGACGTCACAGGATGATAAAGACGGATTTGAGGAGTATACAGGGTTAATTCATCGATTTCTTTGCCATAATCACAGCTAAAATCTTACCTGATGGTTTGGTGTTACTAGGTCGCCTAATGCTTGTTGGCTTTGGTCGATTCATTTTGACAATTCCCACAAGTTCCAACTTACTGTAACTGTATAAGACATAAACGCCACAAGCTTTTATTTATATTAGAGGAATTACAATCATATCATGCAAACAAACAAAATCCGCATGCAGGTAACGTTAAACTATACAAGCTGCGCCGTTTGTTGATATGGCCTAACGTTATTTGGAGCTGAATATTGTTATACTAAGAAAACTGTCTAATTCATCATGCTGTGCAGTGTTAATAAAGCGATATTTATTGCCTTTAAGAGCCCTTATTTCAGTGTCTTCTGTACTGTTTACAAACTGTATCTGGTCTTTGAGTCTAGAAACATTTTGGCAGGTAAGTTACTGTATTAGCAAAAAAAAAAAAAAAAAGAAACATCTAACATTAGCCGAAATATACTGTTTAAAAAATACCACCTAGTGCTAACAGTAAAATATATTTAATATACTGACATAGTAAGTATATAACATAAAGAGAATATTTATAAACTACCTTAGTTTCTCAAAGGCGCTGCTACATGATTTGCCGTGTCCAGTGTTTCTACTTCTGCAGCAGCAGTGGGAGAGTTTCCTGAGAGTGCGACAGCGCCATCTACAGCACTGGAGCCTGACTCAGCGGCCAAACGGCATAACCGAAAGAAAACCAGACATCAGAAAAAAGAAAATAAAAACATTCATATAAGAGTAATATTAATTACAGTTAGTCATGATACATAGATCAGGACTTTTTTTATAACATCATTGTCATCTGTGCATTAATAGATGCTTATCTTGAATCTTACTGATGAAGTCAGAAAACACGTAGCCTACATGTTCATTTATTTATTTCATTTTAGGGCAATATAGATTTTTCATCCTTATAACATCCTTGTCATCTGTGCATTAATAGATGCTTATCTTGAATCTTATTGATGAAGTCAGAAAACACGCAGCCTACATGTTCATTTAGCCTATTTATTTCATTTTAGGGCAATATCATAGATTTTTCATCCCTGACTATGTAAACAACCACAGAATCGTATATTATCTTTCGCTTAAACCACTTATACTCAGGATGATTCGATGTCTCTGGGTGGCACTGTTACTATGAGGCGTTTGGGGACTACAAGGAATAATGTTTCCAAGAATCTTCACTTTGAAAATGATGTCAGACATGGAAACAGACATTACTGTGCCTGCCAGACAAAAGAAAACAGAACTTTAACCCAGAAAAGAACACCGCAGAGAACACACACTGTAAGGTACTCAGCAAAAACAACATGTGCTTGTAATTCGACCTCTACGGAGAAAAAAATATGCATATGTGCATATATGCCTGGTTACAGTTGCTGTAAGTATTGTTGAAAACATACTTCTCTGACGGGAACAATGAATGGCTACTTCTGAAAGCCTTCCAGATATGAAATATGCATGCCACTTCTAAAATGTTGTGAGTGGAACAAAATATCCCATGTGTTTCCCTAAACTACAAGGCAGATTTGTGGAGTATTTCAGTTGTGATGGACTTGCAAAAGAATATTCCCTAATTAGTAATGTTTTGGCTAAGTCAATAAACAAGACGACTTATTACTTACCCATTTGCCACACCAAACTGCCCACTTATAAAGTGTTTTTCATATTAACCATATTTTTATGATGTTGGCACACTAGTCACTATTCCAAATATAAATCCAGTGTCACAGGGGAAATTTGAAACCTGCAAAAATAATGACATTTTCTGTATTTAAAAAAAAAAGTATTTCAGGCACTTTTAATTAAAGAAATCATCAGGATTCTTTATAGTATCAGAAATGATATACAATATGGGTAAAGTGCCATAAAGACTAAACATAGTTTAAACATATTTTTAGTCTTGGGAGATTAACGCAGGTCTGTCTAATGTTTGGTTTAAGCCGGCATGATCTTAAGAACACGAGGATGTGTTTCAAGATTTCTCCTCTTTTTATTTTTTTTACATGGTGTTTTCCCAAGTCCCACAGGAATCCCACGGGAAGCAGAATGGAAGTCCATTACTTATTTTATGTTATATGAGCTACATTTGTCTTTTTCTCTTTTGAGGTGTGTATATAGATGCTTTGCTGCCATAAGAATGCTCCAAAGATCAGGTGTGGGAGTTTTGGTAAAGTGATATTTTTCACCTGTCCGTGAGTATTTATAATGGAGAATGATTTTCATCAAACTTTAATTATTCGTTTTTTTAATTACTTGAAGATATTTTACTTTGTATTAAAGATTTCTTAACAATTTTTAGAAATTATGTTGTGCACTATGTTGTGAGAATAAATACACGCACACACAAGATTTAATGCAAACAAAAAGCATGTTTTCAGTTGTCTTACGTTAAAATTCAATACTGATGATACAGATCATAGAATAAATTAAATGCCACCCAGAATTCTGGGCTATGAAAAAATAAAGACATCAGAAGCCCAAACACTGATATCAAACCCATATGCTTTCTTGGAGAGTGAATGTGTTTGTGTTGAGTCACTCTCTGGTAGAGAAAGTGAGAGAAAGGTCCACATAATTTATACAAAAATAAATGAATATATATATATATATATAACAATTAATTAAATATGAAGAAATCATTATTCGTATTATATTATATTACAATATATTATATTATGTCTTTTGCATTTTCCCCACAGCAGGGTTATTATATATTATAGTTAACTAAAACTCAAACTAAAACCATAAAATAATTTTTGTTACATGAAATACTGTAAAATTTCATTAAAATAAAATAAAGTATAAAAAATTAAAGGCAACACTCCTTGTTTTCATTAGTTTGTTTTAATGTATTAAAAAAACAAAAAAAAAGTAATATATATAAAAAAAACTAATAAAAATAACAAAAACACACAAAAAAACCCCCTGAAACTTTAACGTTAAAATGAAAACAGAAAATATAAAAATAAAAACTAATTAAAAAAAATAAAAATCAATGATGCTAAATCTGCCCCACAGAAAACATAACGTTGTGCATATAGGATCTACATTGTTATTTTCTTCAAAAAAACATGGGCTATGTAGATATATGCATACAATTATTCAAATCAACTAGAATCTCACGGTCACGTTGACACAGCGGTTCCCTTCCATGTGGAAGCAAGAGCACAGAAGGTGTTTGCAACTGCTTCATATATGCTTATTTTCAACAACTGTAAAGCAGAGTCTTTTATGGCAGGCAGAGGGCGCTTTGGATTCCCTTCACTGACATGTGCATTATAGAATGTTTTGATAAACACTGACGTTACAGAAAGACCAGAAAAAGATATAAATGGGAGTACGAGTTCTCATAACCGTCATGTCATACCACAGCTATATTTTAGGGCACTGGCTTGCAATAATGTGACCTTTTGTCAATATCTAGCTCAAGATAATTCCACCATGTGCTAACATAACTTTTCGCTTCTTGTACACATAATTTGACCCACAAATGCTCAATTTCAGCGATAAATACAACAAACCTTCCCAAAGTATTCAGTTGCGTCTATTTCTGGCCTCCCCTGGTTTCCCGCCTGACTGACGTCAGCATAAAGCTATTTTCATGAATGGAGGGGGCGGTGACGTCAGTGCTTGCGGAAGCACAGAGTGGAATGTTGAGACATTGTTGTTGTTTTGTAGTTAATTTAGTTAGTTCAGGGAAACATTTCGCGTCGGTTGCAGGACGCGAGGCAAGGCTCGACCTGTTGATTCCAGGACACTTCTCAGACATTCTGCGCATCCCGTTCACAAGGTACAGTGTGCGAGCTTTTCTGGGAGATGTTTTGAAATTCCTCTCGAAATTGCTGACGACGGATAAGAATTCAGTCTATCCGTAATATCTGTGTAGTCGATCGATGCGTAGCGTTATACATTCTTCTCTAAAATGATAAAGTTCAATAAGGATTTACATTCATTTTACAGATGAAACATAAGTAGTTATGTAATAGTTGAAATATTTGATTATAAAAACAAACATTCTGTCTGGGCACGTGTTAAAGGTTGCAACTTGGAATTCAGCCTACAAATACTTTTTGGGATTTTTTTGCTTTTATATAAACGATCGCTTTTTATAAAAACACTACTCTCACTGACACTCTTTAATGTTGCGTAAATTGGAAGTTTGCTACATTTTAAACGGAATACGTAAGTGTATCGCATCTTTAACTACGTAAACAACTGCGTCTTGTAACTTTTGAAGCAATTCGATTCCAACTTTTGTCGCTTTTCACAGCGGGCATGTTTAAAAAGAATTAATATTACGACACAAGGAAATAACACGTGGTGGGCATTTAGGAATTCTGGGACAAAGGGCATATTTGTGTCTGGAGCACTATTGGAAGTTTTAAAGCGACGGAACGATTGTTATAACGATCCCGAGTCCATCCGAGTCGCTCTTTAATCAACACGAGGGTTCAAGAATAGGGTGATGTTATGTCAGATTCTCAGTGCATATGATGAATATTACTTAAAGAATGCTCTGTATCTTCTATAAAAGGCTTACTTGCCCTCATGTCGTTGTTAGAGGCGATTTTTCGTTGCGCAGTGCAAAAACAAGTGATAGTTTAAAATATAAACTAACATAATAAAGGAGCATGTGTCACCTTCAACGTGTCTACTAAAACCTAGGACACTTGATATGACTTAATAACAAGCTAGCGATTGAATATTCTCACAGGTTTGTATGAAGGGCACATATGGAATGGAATGTATATGAGTTTGTGATGTGTAGGTGATTGGAAATATCTATGAACACATTGTTTAAGAATGACTGTGTCCACTCTATCTGGCAGGTTAGCACTAGAGCAACGCCCTCACAGGAAAAATGAGTCATAACTGGATAATGTGATTCATTTCCACAATGAATGATAAAATAGCAGTTCTGCATCAAATTATAATGTGATAAAACCACATCAAAGTGAAGTCCGTTCGTTGTAATTAGAAGAATGCATGTCCTGTGCTCAAACAGAGTACGTTGGACTACATTCGGTGTGTAATGTGACAATTTAAGGACAGTCAGGGTGGGGAATTAACTTTTTGCCTATTACTCACAGTGGATAATTGAATAAGTAAAATAACTGCATGTATTTGATATTAAACAAATATGCAAAGACCTTTTAAATGGACCAAAAATGTATGTCACGTTATTCCACTTTTTGTAATTCACCTTTAACCCCAAAAGGTGTTATGTTGTGTAGGACTTTGTACAGCCACAAATATTTGGAATTACGAAATGTTTCACGTCAATTTCGAGAGCTTTGAAATGTACATTGATAGAAGTGAATCAAGTCAGGTAAACTTATTTACAGTGCTTTTAATAATGCACATTGTTTCAAAACAGCTTTACAGAATTTCATAATGCTAATACCTAATTGTCCATTTTTAGGAGTTTAGAGCTAGATGACAGTATAGTTTACATGTGATGATGATCTAAACAATCAAGCAGTTGAGATTTGTTATATAGTTTATATATTGTGGCATAATGATGATAGTGTACTGTGTGGATCAAATTGGATATACTTATAGTAGTTGTAAGTTAAAGCTAATGATTTGTTATGGAGGATTATGAATATGTGAGTTTTTTTCTCAGTGTGTAACAACCACACCACAGATTTAAGGTGAATCGTACCTGAAGCACCTCTTAAGATTATTAATTTAGAGGGTTTACATGTAAGGCAAAATCTTTCGGGTGTAAGGTATGGAAATTCACGTGTGGTATATGGAGAGCCCTCGCATAGCATGCATGATGAACAGAAAATCAGGCACGCACACTGAAAGCATGTCTTTCGTCTGTTCCTCAAAATAAAATCGAATGTGTGCATCGCTCTTTTTGTATGTAACAGCATTTGGAGACATTCTATACATCTTCCGCCACAGCAACTGGTAGCTGAGCAAAAATATCCACCACTGTGTAAAATAGTATCTGCATTTGGCTGGTGACGGGTGTTGATTTCACACCCTGGAGAATATAAAAAGGCCACCATCCACTTGTGAGGGGCTGCTGTGTTCCAATCTGATAATTTGGCTTAGTTTTTCCAGAGTCAGCAAAAGATCAGTTGTTGAGGCTGCTAGATCCGCACCAGTCATTGGCCAGGAAGAGTTCTGTGAGCAACTGCATTGAGGGAAACTGCACTGAGTGCCTGTCATTACACCCAAACAGTTGCTGGGGTCAGATTACGTTTGGTTTAAGAGCATATTGCGGAAGATGGCACAGAGAATAGAGCAAATATTGGGTTCTGTCATGACCTTTGTCCCATCTTGATCTCTATGGAAAATCATGGAGGAGGACAACCTTGTCATGTCTCCTTATTCATACTGTATGCGGGGTTGTGTGACCTCGTCTGAGAGGTGGTCTGACTCAGAGTTGCTGAGGTATCTGTGGCGATGGCCTCCCACATCTTGCATTTAGAAACTCGGGGGAAGTGAACTGCACACACTGCGCTGTCATGAGACACACACGTGGGATCGCTAGAAGGGGGCAGGCACTCGTGTCTTGTCACTAAGCGATGCTCTATGAGTAAACAGTTTACCATCAGTATTATGTTAATCACATGATGTCAATTTTAGTTCACGATTATTGTTGTAGCACCGAGTATCTCACACCTCTAAAGATAGCGTAGTCTAGAATCTCACTGGAGAAATAAATCCTGTGGTTTAGATGGTGCATTTGGAGAACAGGAACTCTTTACAGTACTCTTTGTGGTTAGGACAGTGGGTTTTGAAAGTGAATGAGACAGCGGTAGTTGGTGAGTTAATGACTCAAAATGAAACACAGGGGAACTCCAAACCCAATCTCACGTCAAGCGCACTCGTTGCTTTCTCTCTGAGCGCCACGTCTTGACCTAGTCTGCGAAATTATCACCAGTCATCATGAATCAATGTCTTATTGATTTGAATGGGTTTCTGCGAGAAATGCAAGGTCACTGTGTTGTCACTTGAAATATTGCAGGTAAATAATGAGCCAGAGTGTGTTCGATCTGGCCATTGCCAGAATTGGGAATTATGTGATGTGTGTCAAGTTTTCAGAAATGTTGGTTTCATAGGGTTTGGCTCTTAAGACTATTTTTACCAAAAGTTTAAACTGAATGATTTTATTTATTTATAT
>NW_015547688.1:1989016-2006948 GCF_001515605.1 Sinocyclocheilus anshuiensis
ACTTAAAGTGTTGCCGTGTCATTAAAAAGGTCAAATTATCTGACATAAGAGACTTGTTGCCCTCGTGACACAGTCATGAGGGGTCCTCTCTATGATATCACTACCTGTTTTCTTTTTCTTGTGTTTTAACAGAAATTTAATTAGAAATATTCTAACAATTTGAAATATTTTATATAATTTTTATATAATTTATATAAATATTTAATTATATTTTATTTTCTAATAAATAATAATAATAAGATCATGCTAAACTAATTTTCAATTATTTATTAAAATATTTTCAATTATTTCATCCTTTTAATAAGGCCATCCTGATATTTTTTACTTTTTGCCACCCAAAATATCTAATAGAATTGTATTTCAGAAATGTAACATGTTTACTATAGAACAGGTTATTATTATTTATAAAGTCACTGTATGTATAAATTGCCTTTTAATGTTTCTATAAAGTTGTATGCATAAGACAGTAGGAAGAGAAACAGGAAACAATGGCTGCCCACAAGGCTACAACATTTTTAATGTATCGTTGAATAAATGAACAGATCCAGACAAAAGAAAAATTAGGGACATGTTATTGATCCGTGTATTACAGAATAAGACTTTATTGGCCTATTGGGTGTCTAGACCACAAAGCAACACCCTGCCCTTTTCTTGTTGCCCTTTTCCAGTTTCTGGATCGGACAGGACTGACTTCATCACACTGTGGTCAGGTCTGTGGAAGAGCTGTCTGGTACTTATTTCTCAAGAGCTTGAGTAACTGGATGTTTATGCCTATGATGTGTTGATGCCGCATTGCGCAATCCTCTAGCTTGTCCTGTTTGCTGTAGACCATTAGTTAAGCGTAGACGTTTAATGGCATGAGGGTGGAGGACCGATATTACATCAGGTACGAGTTAAGATAAGTGAGTGTTGTTGGTTAAAACCAAGTTGGTCATGTCATGATTTTCCAGTGCAGAACTGTGCTTGTTGTTCTTCACTTATTAACCACGTTGCACTGGCTTCCCTGTCGTACATACTGGGCGGGTTTGTCTTTGTGAGCGCATACTTGACATTCCTTTGAATCCCTGCGTCCCCAGTTGGAAAGGAGCTTTGCTCTCGCTACCTCTCCTCCTAATCCGCAGAAAGTTCTGGTGGCCCCGCCAACCGTTCCCAAGGTTCCACGTACTTTTCCTTCCGCCCCTGCGAAACAACAGGATTTTCCAGGAAACGGCAGTTCGGGAGGGTGTGATTCCCTGCCGATCGTCCTCGCTCTTACCAGAAAACAGCATGACTCACGGCTCTGCTATGCTCTCCATTTCCTTTACATAATATCCCTGCGAATGCGCCTCTGTGGAAAAGAGTGGGTCGGGACCAAAGGAGACGGAGCTCTCCACCTCCCTGTGAAAAACCGAGAGCGGCTCGCTCGCGCAGGAACGTAGCAGCTGGCCGCCAAGCGGAGCGGCCTATCTGTTCACTGCTTAACTAGTGGAGCAAATGAGAAAAAACAAACAGCAAAGACAAGCCATTTATCATGGGAACACAAGCACACATGACTTTGAAGTGGTGTTTGGCTTTGCCCAAGGCCATGTCTCAAGTCTCTACCTTTCATAAGTGGTCAAAACAAGAAAATCTCACATTCTCACATGTGTTAACATGGCAATGCTGGCGTCAAATTCCATAAGAGGGGAGGTCCTTTGAGGGCTGTTTCTGAGAAAGTTCACAATCTCAAGACCTAAATGTGCGGTTACCCAGCCATATTGCTCAGGGAGCCTAGAAAGAACGTCATCCCTGTATCAGCCAGAGCATGCAGTACTTTAGCAGACATTATCCGTGCGGGTCAGTAATAATCCGCCTCGTTGGGTTTATTGGGATCAGATGTCATGTAAGTAATTACTTGAAACGTAAGTTATGTGACGCCAAAGTAGTTTACATCATGGTTTGTAGTTCGTGGAAAATGATTGTGATGTTTGGCGGAGCACCTTGATGCAGACAATCCTTTCCATTGTAACCTACAACTGCCAAATCATGAGTTAACACTAATGTACAATAAAGGCTGACCCTTGAAGTGCGACAGAAAGGTTGTTGATGCGCTTAATATCGTGACCAATGTCCATGTGATGCCAGTGACATTTCTGAACAGCTTCACCTTGTGATTACTGAATACTTTCAGTTCTGCATGCGCCCACATATTACAGCAAACACAAATCAGGCATGCTGTTGTGTAAGCACAGCTCTAATTGGACAAACCAGTATATGGTTGATGTGAGATAATATGGCAACTCTACCACAGTAATCTGTCTCTGTTAGAGAGGTCTGCAGTTTTGTTTTTGTTGTCCCTTACATCCGTCGGATGATGTAATTGTAGCTTGAGTATTAAGTATTAAGTAGTGAAATTTAGCGATATGACTTGTTTTATACAGTTTTAGTGCATATGTGCAAAAATTTGGGCTTTCTGCTGGGACCGTACCCACAAATGGTGATCTTTCTGCATTATTTACCCCTAAAAGGTTCATAGTTGTATTGCTTAAGGCTTCACATTAGGTACTAATATAAAGTAAAAATTTAGTACATATATTTTTCTGATAGTGTTATACACTTACTTGTTGTTTTATTATTTAATTTAATTTTATTATTTAACAGTATGTTGCACAGTACCACTATTTAATAGTGTTAAAGCTTGTGGTTTAGCGATTAGTGCTAAATATTTAAATATTGTAAAATATTTATAGTGTACATTACACATTAAATATGAGATTATGTACATTATTAAATGAAATCATAAATTATTTTATTATGAATAATATTACATTTTAGCGATTTGGAAAATGTACACATCTCAATGACTGTAAACTAATCACATGCATTTATATGCCATTTCCATTTATTATTTAAGTGTTGTTGCTGTTAGCACACTGCAACAAGTGACACTAAATATAACATGGAGTGAATCTGGATATATTTAGATGATTGCAGTCATGTAGTAAAATTATTATGCATAGTATTACGTATGCAGTTCTCTGAATGAAAGTGGGGCCCCTTCTCAATGTCAGTGTATGTGGGATGTCTTTCAGTTATCCTCACTTTACACACTCTTTGTGGCTTTCTTCACAGGGCCTAGTGTTGTAACATTAATTCATTTTTTTGTTTTTGTTTCCTGGCCTTACATTCCATGATAAGAAGACTAGTGTTCATATGGACTATCAAATGTTTAGCATCAAAGGCGGCGTTCAGTCCTATAATTTATGTCCAGGAAACTATGAATCCCCGGCTCTGGCCTTGGGACATTTGGGCTTTTCCTCTCTGTGAGAGCTGAGCAGGAAAGAGGGGCCCCTGTCAGTTCACCCCAGTTCTCAGCACAAATGGAAAGGGGGACCATGTGTTGAAGGAATTTCAAGGAAGTGTGTATGTGTGAGAAAGACCTGAAAGCCTGGAGGCCCCATGAATGGAGAGGGACGCATTTTTTTTATGTGATTCCATGGTCCTAGTTGGAAAGAAAGGCAGGGTCTCCCGTCACAGCCATTTTAAAATCAGCCATGCTGAGCCAACTTGCTGTCTAGGAAAGCTCTTCTTGTCAGAGCTTGTCGTACGTTGTTTGTTGCACAGCTTTAGAGGAACATGCATGGCACAGTGCAGATTTCATGTTCAATTAGTTGTGATTCAATTAATTATTTCAATGAGTGCCATTGCAGTTTCACTTATGCTTTCATTTTTCAAATATAAAGCGATATTGCATAGTTTTCTGGTTGCCAGTTTGATTGTAGCCAAATGAGTTGAGGGGCCCTTAATGTAGCCCTCACATCAAGGGCCAGATGGTACGAATCAAGTCTTAAGTGATTTGTTTTTTTCTTTCATGGTGGTATTGGTTTCAGCTGCTCAGTTCATACCCAATCTATACTCTTTTGTCCCGTCATAACTGAAACATTTAAACCAGCAACTGATGCACGTCCGGTGTGGTTTACTAAGACCGAATCAAAAGAATGACTCAGAATTTACCAAACATGCCAAAGGCAGTGAATCTGCTCACTGGTCAAAGATACTTAATGTAACCATTACTAAAGAATTCTCACCAAGACAAAGCAATCACTTAAAATGGTTGAGGTATGCAGAGGGTTGAAGGCCAAATGACTGGACCGGAGAAATAAACTGCGGAAGTTGGAACATGGGCTTTCTGTGCTCCAAAAAAATGCGTTCAGAATGGAATCTATGTTTGATACTGGAATAAAACAGTAATAGCCCAAAGGAATAATAACTTGTGAAATAGTTGCAGGTGAAAGTGAAGCGATTCCACAATGAGTCTTAATGAGTTGCTTGTAATATTTTCACTCAAAATTGTGTCACTGGCAACTGGAGTTTTGTGTCAGCGTGCTGTGCTAAATATAACAAGCAGTTAAATAAGGACATGAAACGAGCCAGGAGAGCCTAGTGTAACAGGACCCAGTCTTTCAGCCACAGTTCTAAACCTGATAAAGAACATTGTCTAAAAGCACAAATATAACTGACTGTATAAGGGAAACTATTCCCATGTGTCTGACAGCCTCCTGGAATGTTCCATTTACTGAACAGAGATCTATCTATCTGTCTATCTATCTACCTATCTATCTATCTATCTATCTATCTATCTATCGCGATAAACACTCTTTTTGCATATCAATGCCTAAAGGGTGTCACTTTCTTAACACTTTAGTACAATGTATATCATCCCTACATGTTATTTTGGTTTATTCACTCCCTACATCGTTTCAACAGTTATCTAATTTTGTAGAGGGTCTACTCGAGTTTTTGGTAGTTTTGAGAGTGGTCCTCCTGTGTGGCGAGCTTAAATGAATGAAGCTTGTTTACCATTTTTCTGGTCACGTGGCATGCACTCTCACACCCATTAGCAGCGTGTCTTCATGGCAGCTAACTTGAACAGAAGCATTCTGACGCTCCTGACATGGACCCAGCGGAGCGCGTGTCTCACGCGGGTTTTTTTCTTTCTAATTTGGTTGTAGCGGGTGTCTCGAGGCCGTGAGTTCGAACGCACAGAGTGGCCTTTTTAAAAATAGCGCAGTGGCCAAAATAGCCTTACATGAACGGCTAAGCAGAGCGATCAGACAAAGCCTCATGCCGAGAGCTGACCTGCTTCTATTATTGCACTCTTGTAACGGTCTAGTGAGCTACATCGTGAGAACGCGAGATCAGCAAGTAAACAGGGTAACCCTTGTCTCGCAGATATTGTGCAGAGCTGTAATGACCTCTGCTGGTTGCTCTAGGTAACTTCATTTAACGCAGCAGTTTTAATGCCGTGTACCTGACATAGGTTCTCTGATTGAGACTGACACGTGCAAGCACAAAAAAGTTCCTTAATAGTAAGATATTTTATACATTTTACACATTTATATAATAATATGTTAATTCCTTTCTTTTATTTTCTTTAGACAGATTTTTGAGGAGTTCTGACTAGCTGCTTGTATGCAGGGCATGACGACTCATTTTAAAGCGGACAAAGCTTTAAAGGTAATAACTTTTCCCTGTGATTCATAGATGTGATATAATTAGTAAATATTATCTGAACTATTATTATCTGGAATGTTCATTATCTCAACCTGTAAGAGGTAAGAACCTTTATATGGATGCTCCTTTGTACGGCACAAATTTTGCACCATATTTTTGGAGTAGTCTTTTTAATAAACATAATAATTTTTAGTCGTCTACTATATTTAATTATATATTTATTATTTCTATTTCTATTATATATATATATATAATATATTTATTTATTTTTAATTGTCTGTGTATACTGTTAATTGTAACTGTGTGGGAGATTTTGAAAATTATACTGTTCTACTTTTCAAAAGTTTGGGGTTTGTAAGGCTGTTTTTTTTTATACTGTAAAAACAGTATTATTGTGATATACACAATAATATATAATTAATATATATTAAGTAATATATTTTAAAGTGTAATTCATTCCTGTGATGTTAAAGCTGAATTTTCAGCATCATTACTCCAGTCTTCAGTGTCACATGATCCTCCAGAAATCATTCTAATGTCCTGATTTGCTGCATGAGAAACATTTCTTATTATTACCAGTGTTAAAATCAGTTGTGCTCCTTAATATTGTTGTTAACTTTTCTTTTTTTTTCAGGATTCCTTGATTAATAGTAAGCTCTAAAGAACAGAATATTTTTGAACATTATAACATTATAGTGACCTTTACTGTCACTTTTGATGAACTTAATGCATCCTTCATGAATATTAATAAGTATTATTGAACTGTAGTATATTTATTATCTGATTAAAAACCTTCTTTTTGTTTCTCCGTTGATTGAATTTGCCGAAACTCTCTGTTGTGTGGTTCAGGTCAAGAAGGAGGTTGGTGAGAATGCCCCGGCGCTCAGTGATGACGAGCTGGTGGCCATGTCGGTGCGGGAGCTCAACCAGCACCTGCGCGGGCTGACAAAGGAAGACATGGTCCAGCTGAAGCAGCGGCGGCGCACACTAAAGAACCGCGGTTACGCTGCCAGCTGCCGCATCAAGCGCGTCACGCAGAAAGAGGAGCTTGAACGGCAAAAAACAGAGCTGCAACAAGAAGTGGACAAACTGGCTCGTGAAAACGCCAGCATGCGACTGGAGCTGGACGCGCTTCGTGCTAAGTACGAGGCCCTGCAGTGCTTTGCCCGGACTGTCACGCGCGGGCCTCCCGGTAAGGTGGCCACCACCAGCGTCATCACTATTGTCAAGTCTGCCCATCACAGTGCCAGCTCCGCCCCGTTTTCGGCTCCCTCGTAGTGCTGATTGGCAGCGCCTGCCCAGCTCCTTCTGGTCCAATCTGGCTCTGAACCTAGACTGGCCCGCGGGCCTTTGCTCGACCCACACTGAGCAGAGGAAGCTCAGTGGTCAGACTGAGGGAAGGGTGGAGGCCTTAACCTGCGTGACTACAACAGGCTGCATCTATTTTTTTCACTTCTCTCTCTTTTACACACTCACAAAACACACATACATACAAAAACACATCTATATTGTCTGTGCACTGTGCTATAACCTCCGGCACCGGCAGGGCACATTGACCGCTCTTTCAACTTCACCACGGGCTGAGACTTAGCAGAGATGAGTACTTGTTAAAGTGTGAGATCGTACTTGACTTAACCATGGCAGCACTGGTTCGACAGCTATGATGCCCGTGACTTATTGCATATGCACCAGAAACGAAAATGAATAATGTATCATTATAGGACGTAAATATTTATTCATATTAATATTGTAAACATACACTACCGTTCAAAAGTTTGGGGACAGTAAATTTTTCTTTAAAAAAATAATACTTTTATTCATCAAGGACACATTAAATTGTGACCCTGGACCACAAAACCAGTCATAAGGGTCCATTTTGTTTTTTTAAATGGACATTTACAGATAATCTGAAAGTTGAATAAATAAGCTTTCCGTTGGTGTATGGTTTGTATAGGACAGTATTTGGCTGAGATACAACTATTTGAAAATCTGGAAAAAAATCTAAATATTGAGAAAACCGCCTTTAAAGTTGTCTAAATGAAGTTCTTAGCAATGCATATTACTAATAAAAAATTAAGTTTTGATATATTTATGCTAGGAAATTTACAAAATATCTTCATGGAACATGATCCTTGATATCCTAATGATTTTTGGCATAAAAGAAAAATCTATAATTTTCACCAATACAATGTATTGTTGGCTATTGCTACAAATATACCCGTGCTACTTTATGACTGCTTTTGTGCTCCAGGGTCACAATTGATCATACGTAACAGGAAAGACAGTATTCATCAAAAGAATCCTGAAATTCCTGGTTTCCACAAAAATATTAATCAGCACAACTGTTTTCAACGTTGATGATTGTAAGAAATGTTTCTTGAGCAGCAAATTAGAATGATTTCTGAAGGATCATGTGACACGGAACGTTCTGAAAATTCAGCTTTGCATCACAGGAACCATAAAGTAAAAAATGTTTTCAATTGTAATAATATTCCACTATGTGAATGTTTTTTTTACTGTATTTTTGATCAAATAGATGTAGCCTTGCTGAGCAAAAGCATAAGAATTCTTACCGACCCCAAACTTTTGAACAGGAACAGTTTTTTGACAGTTTATGTGATGCTGTCTTGCATCATGAAATACATTGGCATAAACTCATAATACATTGCTACCAATCATTGTGAAAGACCAGCGATTCTGATCCTGGTCAAAAATCAGGTGACCAACACAGTCCAAAGTTGAGAATGATGTTATCGACATCAAGGGCAAATCCTTATCCTGAAGCGTTACATTACTGATAAACAATGTATATTATCCAATGGGAAATGAGCCAATCCTCTCTTAGTCAGTTTAAACATAGGAACCCCAAATGGGAAAACGGCACTTATTTTAACTGTTGAATTACAGTATAATACTATGAAGCACTTGCATAGCAGACTGACGTATGTGAATATTCAAGACTGAAATTACAGAGTAACTGAGTTTCTAGGAAAGCACACTTCATGGAGGCTTTTTTATTGTTGCATTTGTTTTATGAGAGGTTAGTTAGTATAAAGTTAATTATCGTCAAAGTGTGACGTGTTGATGATAACATCCAAGCGGCACATCTGTGTTGTCAGTTATATATACCATTTTTCCTGACCTGTCTATACGACACCATAAAATGGTAGGTAATCCATATTGGATATTGTGATAACAGGAGCTGTCTTGGCAAAACAAAAAAAATGCAGTTCAGTTATAACCTGTATATTACAGAACTGAGTTAACAGCCTTAATCTTAAAAAAAATAATGTCAAAGTTAAGCTCCCAACTTCGTATAGAAAATTCCGTCCTCTCAGAAAGCATTCCTACTGCTAAGTCACAAAAGGTGCCACTGCCGGTGTTGGTAACCCTGATTAAAATGTACATAAAATGCAAATATTTGATATTTCGACACAGACACTTTGGGTAAGGAGAATCCTGGTGTCCTGAAACCAGCTCAAACATTCATCCCTAAAACATTAACACACTGTCTGTATTTGGTTGAACGAATCTGTCATTAAACTGAAGATGGCTGAAATCAGGATTGTCTCTTACCTAAGTGGCTATGACTGTTCGTGTGAGCCCTTCCACCACTGCAGGAAGCATTAGAGGGGTGTTGTGCTGCTGGGAAGCCCACTGTTTGCCCCAAATCTCTGGGGTCCTGTTGTGCTCTTAGCATTTTTATATCTCCACAAGTGTTTTATATGTTGCTTTATCCCCAAACATAATCTAGATCTGATGTTTCCCATTTGTTTCTATATGTATCCAGGACATGAAATACCTTCAGAGTGGTGTGATTGTTGTACTTCTTTTTTTTAATTACAGTGGTTTATTTAACTGGTTTTAGTTCAGATGTCCAATAGAAGAAAGTCCCACTCTCAATTCCTATATGTTAGTACATAAACTCAACACACTATTAGTTTTATGCTGAATGGTAGTGTTCAGATGATATTGTGGATCTTTATTTTAAGAGTGCAGATTTAAGAACGTCATTTCAGTATTCATCATTTATTTGCCATTGTTTTTGGTCCTACAGTCAGCATTTCAAACCTCTGTTTGTGAACGCGTCCTGTGCAGTTCTTTTAAATGTGACCACAGCTCTGGTTGGCAGATCCTCTTTTCTGGACATAATGGGTTTTTAAATGGCTGTCTATGCTTTCCCTTTAGGCCACAAAAGCCTTTTAGAGTGAAAAAACCCAGGAATTTTCCATTCGTCATGTTGTGGCCAATTTGTGTTGTTCCTCTAAGACTTAATACATTACATAATATTAGAATTTATCAGAATTTACTTCCCTTGGTAGGGAGTGCAATGTGTCACTTCTTTATGGAATTACAGTGACAAGAGTATACAAGTATACCAATTTTTTTTTTTAGAGAAATTGACAAAATGGCTCTTTCTGTGCATTACACTGACATCTGGTGGTGATTTGTTCTTTTCTGTTTTTCAAAATGCTGTGATCGAATGTTGATGACACCAAGAGCTATCATTTCTTGGACTATTGAGGCATTGCTTTATTGTTCATTTCATCTGCCACCAAAGCCATAACCAATCTGTGTGCTTTCTTTAAAGTTCACTTCGTTTCTATTCTTTTACTAATATTTTTATTGTGAGTTAAATAATACTACACCCTCTAGCAACTAGATCGTAATGCCCTAATTCAGACTAATAAGAACCGAACATGGCATCACAGAACTATTCTGTAATTTTACAGGGATGCCAGTGTTTTTGGCCAGTTCGTTGTAGTTATTTGTGTAGATTCAATTAGATTAAAAACAAGATCAGTACTGACAGAGGCATTACAGGTCATCTTGTGACTGAGGCCTGTAGACATTTCCCTATTTTGAAGCAGTTTTGTGCAGTAAGCGTTCCTCCTAACACAGATGGTGAAAATGGTCTTTAAACTAAGTGGGTACTTTTTCTGTCTCTTTTTAAAATTTTATGTATGCTGTATGTGGCCTTTTGGGCTGAATAGGATAAATTATTCTGTATTTTACATATGAATATATCCATTTTTCAAAGTATATAATATGTGCTCAGTCAGTCCTTAAAAGCTATTTATGCCATACCATGAACGCACATAGGAATTTTAACCAATGCTCTTTAAAACACACTTGCCTATAAAAATCTTAGAGAAACTCCATGACATATAAAGTATGCTGCTCCAAATTATTACTTTATATTTGTCAATGTTAAGATGAAACTGTAAGGTATTGGGGGAAGTAGTCATGTTACTTGTAGTTAAAATAGTGCCTTTAACATTGAGCTTGTCATCATTTAAGTACTGTATGAATGGGCGTGGTTGTTTGTAAAATCTTATTTCCATGTGCAACCACAGATTTGCCTGTTTGATAGGTCTAGTAGGCGTAATTGTGCTATATATAAATGAGCAATTGTAAATACGGACACCATGAAAGGCAGCAAAAATAGGCTTAGATTAATCATATTCATGATTCTCATCATTAATCTGCTTGTATCACATTGATCTTTGATATTTATTTTGTTTTTTATTTTCAACATCTAAATTATTTTTACATTCTTCTGTTTTCTTTTTAATTAGCTACCCTCATGTACAAACGAAATCCTTCATTTTTTTCCATTATGGCTGAATTTGAGGTTGTAAATTATTCCTGTACAAAGTCTGCAGTGTTTGTTTTGTACTTTTAAATAAAGCTTTTCTCATGTAACCTCGTTTGATTCACAAGTCTTGAGAAAAAAAAATCCACTCTTTCATCATTTATTTTCTATGAGAACAGATTTTGTCGTCAAAACCAACTGTACAGGTAGCTAAAATATCAGTATCTGTTTATAGATCATACTCTGATTCTCTCTCGCGCGCGCGCACACACACACACACACACACACACACACACACACACACACACACGTAAGGCAGCAATCACTGGCACAAGTCATACGCGCATAATGCTTCCTCTTAACATTCATTTAACAAAGATGACATACATGGCCACATTATAGACAAAACAAGTCAACTTATTTTGTCTATAAAGTGAAGAGAGCAACTGAATCACAAAACAGGTTGTTTCATTTTGAAGTCCACATCTTTGATGATAATATTTGCAAAATGTGATCAAATGAACTACAGGAGTAGATTTACAAATACATCAACAAACATTTTGAAAACAATTCTCTATCAAGACAAAACTTTAAAAGACAAGACTTTAAACTCTGTTTAGAAAGTACTGACGAGGACTTACTTTGTGGTAAGTTGTAGTAAAAAAAAACAAAAAACAATTTCAATAGCTTTGTCTGATAATTAACTAAATTACATTTCATGTTGGACTGTTTACAAACAATTTAGGCAAACCGCCTTTGAACGAGAACCAAACAACATAATTTAACATTAACAAATTAACATGCCCCGGTAACACCTGTGCCATTATACACTTGTCACAGGTTAAAGCTTTAACCAACCAAATAATTCTTGAATACAAATGATTTGCAATTAAAATACACCATGATGGCTGAGACTTGCATTTTTGCATCAGATCTCACACTCTTTGAAGGCCTGGTGTGAAAATTAATGAACCTCCAAATCAAGTGGGGGCAGTGCTCAGAGTGGCATGATTGATACAAAGGTTTCAAAGAGCAGCAGACAACAGTTTGAAGTGCGATCTCCAAAGCCAGGGCATCTCTGAGAACCAGTTCAATTCATCCTGAGACCCAGCAGAGGGCTGCTGAGCAAATACTTCAAACGACCAGATGCAAGAATGGCTCCCTAAAGCGTCGGTCTCGGATTCATTCCATCTGAACAGCTCCCTGTGCCTCATGTTTATCCGCCATGCTTCAGAACGGGTCAGAGAAGAGAAGGGGACTCTCCATCTACGTAGGATCAGGAAAGGATGAGCTCCAGGACTATGACAAGGAAAACAAAACAACCCCTGCTTGGTGTTGTCTACTTGTCAGGAAACGGTTCAGATCCCTTTATTGAGCTCTCTTTAAAATAAAAAAAATTTAAAAACCATGAGCTGATTTACATGATTAGGGTCCTCATTAAAGTTCTAAAGAGTCAAATTTGTTTCATCGATTAAATAAATAGATAGATCAAGACAGACGGGGCACTAGAACTCATCATCCGTGTCGATCAGCATCACTTTATCAGATTTCTTCGAACTCTTGGAGGTGCTGGTCCCTGGTTTGCCATTCATGTTGGGTTGCACTACTTCCTGGGTGGACTGCTGTGTGTACTGTTGGTAAGCTGGAGAGAAGTTGTGGATTGCATCCTGAACCATGTCTCCAGGGTTAATGGTCTCCTTCAGGCCACTGGATATGCTGTGCATAGGTGCTACATTCTCTACAAAAACAAAATGAAACAGATTAAAGCGTCAAATATCACGACATATTTCCGATGACATCGGAGACTTTAAATGAGCAAATACGAATGTTTTTGTACTACCAGAACTTGGAAAGGCAAGAAACTTGAGATTGATGTAACCAAAACACAAAGGAAATAAGAGGCAGTTTCACACAGGCTCATTATTAAAACCCATGACATCATAACTATATAATGGGGTCAACATTTGAGCCCTTGTCTAATGTAAAGGTCTGTACTCCTGCGGGACCTGGCCAGTGCGGGTCAAGTTTTGAATCAGGAGGGAAAATATTCATCTGTGAGCAGAAAGCAAGAGAAAGAAATGACTTGTGGGACTCCCACAAAATACATATAACAACTTAAGCCCTAATCAGACAGGACTAATTTTCTAGGGTGTCATTAGAGAAATTTGTGTTTCACAGACATGCTTTGGATTTTAAAGGGTTAGTTCACCCAAAAATCTAAATTCAGTCATTAATTACTCACCCTCATGTCGTTCCAAACACATAAGATCTTCGTTCATCTTTGTAACACAAATTAAGATATTTTTGATGAAATCCGAGAGCTTTCTGACCCTGCATAGACAGCAACGCAACCGACACATTCAAGGCCCAGAAAGGTAGCAAGGACATCGTAAAAATAGTCCTTGTGACATCAACAGTTCAACTGTAATGTTATGAAGCTACAAGAATACTTTTAGTGCACAACAAAAACAAAATAACTTTATTCAACAATTCTTCTCTGCTGTGTCAGTCTTTGCCGCGCTTTCACAAGAGTACAGAGATGCATGCGTGTGGTGCTGTTGATGCAGGAGCCGGTGTTCTGAACCCAGATGCGCTGTGGCTTGTTTGCAAAAAGAGGAATGCACATGCATGCCTTGTGGTACGGTCATGAACGTGCAACGAATTCTGACAGAAGAGAAGAAATTGTTGAATAAAGTCATTACTGTTGTTTTCATTGTGCTCAAAAAGTATTCTCGTAGCTTCATAAAATCAAGGTTGAACCACTGATGTAACAAGGACTATTTTAATGATGTCCTTGCTACCTTTCTGAGCCTTGAACGTGTTCGTTGTGTTGCGGTCTATGGAGGGTCAGAAAGCTCTTGGATTTCATCAAAAATATCGGTTCAATGCCGGATAAAGGTCTTATGGTTTTGGAACAACATGAAGGTGAGTTATTAATGACAGAATTTTCATTATTGGGTGAACTATACCTTAAATCCCGACCGAATCTGCCAAGTCTGTGTTTTTCTCACACAACCCCTGTAATAATTCCAGCGCAAATTGCCTACTGTAATTAAACAACTTGCCATTATCCTCACTCTTGTGAGCACATCACCACGGGCACCGCCAAGGTCCAACCCAGCTGTTCGCAGAATAGAAACCAGGATGTGGTTCTTCTGCTTCATTTATCTACTACAGGCTGGAGAGGCCAGGAGAGAAATTCACAATCCCACAGTTACCAGATTTGTCTCAGCTGTGGATGCATTAAATGAGGTTACAGAGTACAGCCTGATACACGGCAAAATGATGAGTGTCAGCTAACTGCATCTTGCCTTGTGGCTGATGGATGAGAGCTTGCCTTGGACAAAGGTGACGGCAGGCTGCCACAAGAGGGGTGCAAGTTTCTGACCTCCAGTTCGAGAAAAACTTGAACCGTGCTTGTAGGTCTCCAGCTGCCGGCCTGAGAACTGTACGGTGTGTGAACGGATGGCCGTTTTGGGCCTTTTCGGCCCTCATGGGTGGAGGGTGAAAACTCAGGATGAGAAAACTGTCCTGAACTTATTCACAGCTGGGCCGCTTGGGAGAAAAGGCCATCCTAGAAGGTTGCTCTGCCTAACAGGCTTCACAACAGTCGTGAGCTTTTTTCACCAGTGAAAGGTTATGAAACCAGCAGTGACTTCACCCTTTGAGCTCTGTGTTAAACTATGGAAAATACCACCATGCCTTCATATGCCAGTAAGGTGAAGGGTTCTTAACACATTTGTAGGTTTTCTCACATAGCCATGCCAACAACTGTTAAGCAGTGTGCTCCAATGCGCTTTCTGTGAAAAAAGACTTCATAGAATATTAACATTCGAACTGACACAAGGCTTGAAACATGCATATCTGACTGACAGTCGAGTTATATTTCATGGAGGCCTCTTGAAGTCAGAACACAAATCTAATGCAGCTTTTAACATTCAGCAGCTGAACTGACATTACAGCTTAAACTGGTGGAAATTGAAACAGAACTATTCTTCACCACCTTGAAAAGCACAAGCGGCAGAATATGACTAATTACTAAGCGTGAAGAGACTTTTGTAGCCCTGAGGATATGATCAGAATGATATACAAGCAGACTGCTTTCTGCACAGCACATACTGCTATTAAAAGGAGTATGTAAAAGGGTATGATATGCAACATTAAACGTTTCAATCAGAATTCTGTCATAGGGCCTGTTTACACCTGGTCACTTATGTGTTTTTAGGGATATCTGATTTGTTCAAATGGTTTAATTTACACTTAAATGTGTCTCTACAAAATAGATATAAATCCGATCTTCAATTCCTGCACTATGCGCAAATTTAAGTTCATGTCAACGAAAGCAACAGATATACGCTTTATTTTATTTGGATATTTTAGTTTCATTTGCAGCAGTTTGCCCATCGGCTTGTTGAAGAGATACTTAGCTACTCATCTGCGAGGATGCTCGAAGCATTACAGCAGTCATATCTGACTATAACGTCATATAGCCTATGACACGCTCTTATGCATTTACACGTCTCGTTTTGTCTGGAATGCTTAGAATCCTTAACACTGGTTGCCACCTAACATTAAATGTCCAAAGAAGGAGTGGTTAACACAAAATCATGTCAGAGGAGGTTACAAACTCTTGTGAGTGTGATTCTCTCAAAATCAAGTCTTTTGAGTGATTTTAAGTGGAAAAAAAGAAAGAAACCATAAGATGAATTTGACTGATAGCATTATTTTTTTTCCTCCAAAATTTCTACAGATATTGTGGTGATATGAATTCTTTAAGCCACAATAATTGTGTAGTGAAAATCTGATATCATGACACCTCTTCTGCGAACAAACAACATAAGGGCGAATGTCAGAATTGTCATTTTTAAGTGAACTATTCCTTGAAATTGTCATCAATTTGACCTCATTATGTTGCAACTGAAATTCCCAAAAGAAAGTTTTGCGCCAAGAAAACACCTGATGAGGATTTCATTTCCTAATTTTTCAAGTGAAATGGCATCATTCGACCTGCCACAGGTTTGAGTTTCTCAGCACACAGGAGTTATTTTGATGATCTGTGTCTATGAGTGGAGCTTTCCAGCAGTCCTCTGAACTGTGAGTCATAACCCTCCCGAGGAAGAAAACTTCCAGTTGCCTCATAAAAGCTTGCTGTGGCATGTTTCTAAGATCATCTAAACAACAAGTTAAAAAGTTCTGCTTTGTTTTTCCGAAGTGTCAAATTTATGAGGATCTAACCTGGTGCTTCACTCTTCTTCTCGCGGTACACACTGGAGGTGAATGCGTAGCGGAGGGCAATGGAGGCGAAGAACATTTCAATGCAGATGATGAAGTTCTGCCAACCAGCTGCCACTGAACCAGCCCCCACTTCATGACCATCAATGACCAGAGCTTTTGGGATCACACCACATCGCTCCAGAATGGCCAATACCATACCTAAATAAAGACAAACCAAAAAAATCTGCAGTGAGAAACTTGACTCCAAGTTCCTGGCTTGTCCACAACAATATTCAAAGAAAACGTTTCATGTGTCAATGAACAGCTTGAGATGAATACTGAACATATAACACAATGTAACCAACCTTGCCAGAAGGAGAGGAAGATGACTGATTTGATGGTGAGGAATTTGAGCACAGGCTCAAAAGGTCTCAGAAGGTCACTGGTGGCGAAGTAGAAGAGGAAGAGGGCATAGAGAGCACAACTGACAGAGATGTTGTAGATGATGGTGATGTAAAGGTAACCTCCCGTTACACTATATGAAAAGACATGACAGAGTAAAACAGTTCATTTAAAAAAACAGATGTTATTATGGAATGTTGATATGAGATGAAATGGAATGAATCACAGGATGGCTCACTTAAAATCTCCATCGTGATATTTGCCAAAAGCCTGCAGAAGGATGGTGATGACAGCCATGATGGGCTTCACGACACAGAACTGAAGTGTGGCCTAGATGATGTAACAGAAGCAGATGAGCAACGGTGATGGTTTAGTTTTTATGCCAGTTCCATTTAGTCAACATGGGCCTGTAATATAGTTTGAGTGATGGAGAACTTCCAGTCCTCATCATTTTCAAAGGCATGGTAATGTAGCATTCTTTTTTTTGACAGGAAGTGCTTATTTCTTACATAATCAACACAAAGTTTGACATGACTGACAAATCCACTCATTGAGAATGACACAAAGGAGAATTTTCTCGCTACATGCAAGTCGGAATCGACTGCTTGAGACATCAACGTGCAATTCAAGTTTTAAATTGAAGCTGTCTGTGAGAAAAGCCGTCGCAAAATAATCAAAGCATGCTCCGTCTCCGCTACAGTCTGGTATATCGCAAGGTGATGCTTTGAAGAGTCCTACACGTAGGTGTCTGGTCAGACAGATTTATGTGTTTTGAAATTCTACTTGCTATTAAAAAAAAGCTCAATTCACATTCTTTTCAGTCTTTTTGGGGACGGGGCTCTCAAATCCAATTTCCATCAGTATTATTCTCAAAGTGCGAGCGGGTTCCTCAGCTGCCGCACAGACAGCATCAGGCTGGCGGCAATAGCTATTTTTTGCGTTTATTATCGAGTGACTTGCACCTGCTTCCTATGGTTTTTAATCCTGCTTTAACCACTGGAGCTCCTCGGGAAAGACAATGGTACAAAGATAACAGCTGCCACTTCGTGACAATTCAGGTAGAAAGGGTAGATAAAGGTTGAGGAGACAGAAAGTCACAGAAATTCAGACCCTCTTACTAACGTATTCATGTCATTTACATATGTGACCCTGGACCACAAAACAGTCATAAGGGTCAATTTCTCGAAATTTTCATAATCTGAAAGCTGAATAAATAAACTTTCCATTGATGTATGGTTTGTTAGGATA
>NW_015547688.1:2007084-2007330 GCF_001515605.1 Sinocyclocheilus anshuiensis
ATACAACTATTTGAAAATTTGGAATCTGAGGGCGCCAAACGAAGTTCTTAGCAATGCATATAACTAATCAAATATTAAGTTTTGATATATTTATGGTAGGAAATTTACAAACCATCTTCATGGAACACGATCTTTACTTAATATCTTAATGATTTTTGGCATAAAAGAAAAATGGATAATTTTGACCCATACAATGTATTGTTGGCTATTGCTACAAATATACCCCAGCGACTTAAGACTGCTTTT
>NW_015547688.1:2007660-2020438 GCF_001515605.1 Sinocyclocheilus anshuiensis
TTTTTTGAAATTGAGATTTATGCATCATCTGAAAGCTGAATAAATAATCTTTCCATTGATGTATGGTTTGTTAGGATAGGACAATATTTGGCCGAGATAGAACTATTTGAAAATTTGGAATCTGAGGGTTGGAATCTGAGGGCGCCAAATGAAGTTCTTAGCAATGCATATAACTAATAAAATATTAAGTTTTGATATATTTATGGTAGGAAATTTACAAACCATCTTCATGGAACACGATCTTTACTTAATATCTTAATGATTTTTGGCATAAAAGAAAAATGGATAATTTTGACCCATACAATGTATTGTTGGCTATTGCTACAAATATACCCCAGCGACTTAAGACTGCTTTTGTGCTCCAGGGTCACATATAGCCATTTGTACTCGAAACAGAATGGGACATGAGACATGATAAAATCCTAAAATGTTCGGCTGATTTCCAGATTTTCAATTTGGTCTCACACTTTTGGACTCCACTGGAAATAAGCTGAATATTTTAGGGTTTTTAAAATGTTTAAAAGAAATGTTATGAAAAATGTTGCTGTGAAGAAAAAGTAATTCTGATTTTAAAGAAAAATGTGAACAAACCTGCTTGCAGAATCTCAGGAAGCCAATGGAGTAACTCATTCCTACCAAACAGCATGTCCCATACAGGCAACTAGACCTGTTAAAGGCAAATGAAAAGGAACATTTGAAAGGTGATGCAATTCTTGAGGATAGATGAAATGATCTCTTAAAAAAAAAAAAGTTATTTTGCACAAACTCTTTAGAAATAGAACATTTTGTTTCTTAACCTAGAGGTTAGCATGTATTCTCGAACACATTGAGTCATGGTGGTCATGTGAGTGATGACAACAAAATTCAAAAGATGACGACCATCATTCTTCCAGAGGAGCTTCATGAGAATCGATTTTAATTATGTCCTGTGCATGTTAATGAACTTTTTGCCAGCGTTGTCCAACATGCTGTATTTATATTCTCCTAAAGCTCTTCACTATGCATTTTGTAGGACTTCCTTCTCCATGCTGGATATATGTGATGCTTTCTTAGAACTTTGCCTAAATGAGTTACAGAGTGGCAGCATAAATATTAAATTGGTAGCATAATTTAATTGTCTACAATTTGGGGCAGCCTCTACATAGGAAACACACTTATCATGCCTTAAATGTAAATGTAAAGACACTCACTGAATAGGCTTTCCTCTTATTTCCGACATGATGGCACTTTCTCCTCCAAGGTACTCAAAAGACAGACTCAGGAAGTTGTATATCACAAATGCTAGAATGACAAAAGAAAGAAAAACAGCCAACATAAGCCAATCATACATGAGAGCCTAACACAAACATTTTGCTGAATTCGCAGTGAGTTTTAAATAAGCAGACAGAACAAAAAAAATAACCTGTCACTTTGTGCAAAAAAACGGTCAAGATTGAGGAGTTGTTTGTGTCTAGGAAATCCATCTCAACCTGAGAGGTCTATTTAAAGACAGATTAGATGGTTAGATCTCATTGTCTCTCAGTGTACAACTATTACTTGTGGTAAGATTTTACTGATGGTCTCTATGACTAAGACTTAACTTTGAAATCACAATTAGATTACATTACCTCTATTTTATTAAGGGAAATAAAGGTTTTTATTCAGTAAGGATATATTAAATTGATCTAATTGATGATTTCTGAAGGATAATGTGACTGGCAAAAAATTCAGCTTTGCATCACAGGAATAAATTAAAAAAATATATGTAAAATACATTTTTAAATATATTCAAATAGAAAACAGATATTTTAAACCATGATAATATTTCACAACACTACTGTATTTATTTATTTTTTATCAAATAAAGGCAGCCTCAGTGAGCATAAGTGCTTTCTTTCAAAAACATAAAAAAATCTTGCCAACCCCAAACTTTTAAATGATAGATTATTACAGACTACAACATAATCACTCTAAACACACTCATTTATATAAAACTATTATTCCATACAGTACAAAGATGGATTATGTGAAACAAAAATCCCCACACTGGAATTTTCCCATGTAACTTGAACAACACAGGAAAAACTGTGTTTCAAATCGTCATTGTCTAGGAGTACGCATATTATTAAAGTCTACTGTGTTTCACAGTCTACACATGGCTTTTTGGCAAGGTTTAAAGGGAAAGAGCACTTTTAGATAAACAAGGCAATAATAGATGGCACTCGTGGAGGTGAAGGCGGACCTTCATTAAAGCCGGAACTAATTGAGCCATTTGTGCCAGGATGGGGAGAAAGATATTTTAATAATGTAAATTATGTGAAAAATAATGCGTTTTTCGAACCACCAAGCATGAGAGCATGTTCTAGTACACCCCCAAAACAAAATCAAGACTTTGTAAAAGAACATATTAGGACCCCTTTAATATATAAATCTAGAAGTAAATGCAAAAGTAAAATGCATTGAATAATGTGTTGCTTATATTTATTGTGTTTAAACATGTCTGTGAAAGATTGTATTACTGCACGGTGTAAAAAAAATTGCAATGCTGAAAAAGCATTTTCAGTGACAATGTTTGGTTTTGAAATCAAAATAATGGATAAATGTTGTGTTTGTGGTAAACAGCCAAGGATCAGTAGTGGACTCCTGTGTGAAAGCTGCTTCCCCTCTCACAAGAGTCACCTAAGAGGGGAATTCCCCCCATTTTCAAAAATTTAATTCAGGCCCTGAATAAATGTCTGAATGATACTGTTTGGAGTATCAATATAAATTGTTATAAATTATAAAAAGAAAGCTTTAAAAAGATCGGTACTGGCAGATACTGCTTTCTGTGATCGGCCTCAAAAATCCTGATCAGAGCACCCCTATTTTTTTAAGGTTCA
This sequence comes from Sinocyclocheilus anshuiensis, assembly GCF_001515605.1. Taxonomy (NCBI): domain Eukaryota; kingdom Metazoa; phylum Chordata; class Actinopteri; order Cypriniformes; family Cyprinidae; genus Sinocyclocheilus; species Sinocyclocheilus anshuiensis. Next base: position 2,010,519 of record NW_015547688.1, read on the forward strand.
ATACCACCCACCTAATGTGATTTTGGAGTGCTTATGTAGGAATTTTTGCCCATTCATCCACAGCATTTGTGAGGTCAGGCTGTGATGTTGGACAAGAAGGCCTGGCTAGTAAACTCAGTTCCAGTTCATCCCAGGTATTTAATATAGTTGTGGTCAAGTTTTTCCACACCAAACTCATCTAACCATGTCTTTTTGGACCTTGCTTTGTGCACTAGGGCACAGTCATGCTGGAATAGAAAAGGGCCTTCGTCAAATTGTTCCCACAAAGTTGGAAGCAATGCATTGTCCAAAATGTCTTGGTTTGCTGAAGCATTGATTTCCCTTCACTGGAACTAAGCAGCCCCATACAGTTGGCACAATGCAGTCAAGCAGGTAACATTCTCCTGGCATTGGCCAAACCCAGACTCACCCATCAGACTGCCAAACAGATTCATCACTCCACAGAACAGGTTTCCACTGCTCCAGAGTCCAGTGGCAGTTTGCTTTATGCTGGTTTCACATCAGCTTCACGTCAACATAACTACATCGTCACTGCAGCTGCAGACTTGCGAGAGCATTCACGCTGGAAGTGTTTGTACAGCGTCACAGCACCAGCACCAAAGCTACATATTTCTTTACAAAGACAACTATAAATTTGTATTTAGAAGTTTTCATTTATAAACTTGAAAGTTCTTGATAGTATTCACATGTAAATGGTACACAACAAAAACAGCTCTGATCATGTCATTTCAGTCATACTTCGATATACAATGTGCTGTTAAATAATGTTTTTTTTTTAAAATATAATACACGATACTCTCACCCAAACTGAACAATTTAAAACAAGTTTAAATGGGTAAATCTTCTATACATATTTTTGATTCTTAATTTTCTTCTCTGACAACTCCAATTCTTGTTAAAACACACTAGACATACTTATTCTGTGCATTTTTTTTTGTGTGAAATCATCTTTATTTTGTCCATCAAAAGTGTGCGGTCACTTTAATTGTGCGCGAACAGCGCAGAAAAAAATAGACTAGGCGCCAAAACCACTGCATCAGTGCTGCTCATGCGATGCTCCTTCTCATGCTGTGAATGCTCTCATTTGTTAACATGGACGCCAAAAAAATATATATATATATGGGCTGCTCATGGTGGCAGTGTGAAACCGGCCTTACACCACTCCATCCGACTCTTGGCATTGTACTTTGTAATGAAAGGCTTGCATGCAGCTGCTCAGCCAAAGAAATCCACTCCATGAATCTTTCAGTTTTCGTGCTGATATTCCAATAATAACACTTACAATTGATTGTGGAATATCTAGCAGGGATGAAATGTCATAAACTGACTTGCAAAGGTGACATCCTATAACAGTACCATGCTTGAATTCAAAGGTATCCTCAAAACGACCCTTTTTTCCCCCACAAATGTTTGTAAATGCAGACTGCATGGCTAGGTGCTTGATTTTATTCACCTGTGGCAATGGGTCTGAACGAAACACCTGACTGAACTTCTCATTTAAATGTATATAAAAGGAAAAACATCTTTTCTGAGCGTATTACCACCAAGTAATATAGTTTATTAGTCTAAATTTAGGCTTTTCAAACTACACAGTAACCAGGCACAGAATGCAACCATTGTGTTTTCACAATTCACATGTGCATATACTGGCTCTATAGTTTTAAAGTTTGGCACTATCGGTATTATAATATATCTTTGAAAACTACTATGGAGTTTGTGAGGCATGTGCATGTCCTTACAGTCCCTTTGAACTTCACACTATTACTGAGGGGGCTCAATATTCGCTGGGTTCTTTAAACTCTTGGACACTCAATCATTTGAAATCAGATTATTTGAGTCCTTCATTCCACGGGTGGAGGCTTTATGTATTTGTGGGCTCTCAAAAAAGCAAGGGGAGTTGCTCTCTGAACTGATGTCCTCCATTTCACCTAGCCTGCAGGGGAAATAAGTTCATAGTCTACCAGACTCCATATAATGCGGAGCTGACAGTGAGAGAGAGCCGTGCTCACAATAATGGCTCTGGCCATTGACTGTCTGCTGGCTGTCACAGAGATGCAGTCAAAGCTAATTACAACCAGTATGAAGCAAAGAGGAAATGCCAGTGGAGCTGCGAAGCGCCCAAAAACAAGGGCCGGTGAATCACAAGGTGTAGCACCAACTTTAAGACCGTAAAGCTTGTAAAAACTAGAGAGCTGAGAAAAGCCCGACACAAGAGCGCTGTTGGCGCCTTGTCATTGCAATATATAACAATTCACTTAAGAAGGTTTGGCCCAGAAGGTGCTTATGTTCTAAATAGGTGGTCTTCAAAGACTCCTTTGATATACTTGGCACTGATGGGAAAGTTTTGCAGGCAAATCAGTAACTTCAGAACAGGGTGTTTTAGGAACGCAATCTCAATTTCTGCCTTTAGTATGCAGCGTGCGAGAAAAGCTCCGCCGGGAGAATCTTTTGTAGCGAAACCGAGAAAGGCAGTGAAATACTAAAACTATCCTGAGGGCTCCTTTAATCTCCTCAGGATTTACATATGTTGCCTCGCGCAACCCTCCGCAGGCGGCTGTTTGCGATGCCGTGGATGGCGGTAGATGAGTCGTTCTGCTGCTAGTCTGAGGGACAAAAACCAGACTGTTTTGACTTGATTATGACTTGAAGAGGAAAACCACTACACAGGGACTCATTTCCAGGCTCCATACAGCATCCCTACGTTGTTTGGCCGCTTCAAAACTGTCAGCTTCTCAGAGGTATTGGCTTCTGTATGGCACACAAGACGCTTTGGAGGCAATCAAATCATAGTCCTCCGGGCACACTGCGGGCACTGCAATTCAGAGCTGAAGAAATACCTTTCCTGACCTCTGCTCTCCATCAGTACGATCCCAGTAGTTCAATTACATAACAGATGCTTGAGAAACATATTCTATATTAAATTTCTTCATGGGTCATATGGGCTGCAATGAAAAGGGATTCAAAATATACCAGCAAGAGCAGGGAAATTAGATTTCGGCCTTTTCTGAAGCCGAACAATGTGGGCAAATATAATTGGTAATTCGACACACAAGATGGGTATATTCATACTGTGCCGGCACTTCACCTGACAATTACTTTTACACCAAACTCATCCACCACCAGCCGGTTTCATCTCGCTGTAGGCAACACGGTGAACTCATTCATATGCCACAGAAATGGATATTCAGGTATGATGTAAGCTTTTAGCTGTAATGAACAGCAAAATATAAAGGACAGGGAAATACCCCAGCAAATAAGAACTGTTCAGCATGTATACATCTATAAAGAAGTGGCCAAACCTTTGCAAGACTTACTGAACAGTCTAGTGTTTAAGAAGCTGCCCTTATCTCTCTCTTTTATTGATACAGCTGGTGTAAAGGTTAGTGACTGATGGTCTTTCATCAAGCACAAAAGAACTTCTATAAACAAAGGCTGGGCTTACAAATACAGCTCACGCTGTACATTCTGCTTCAAACCTGTGAGCATAAACTACCAGTCAACAGATTGGACACACTATTTCCACATATTAGAATAATAGTAAAGTCATAAAAACTATGAATATAAAAAAAAAATTGAATATTAAACACGGATGGGAGTATGGGAATTAGTAGTGAGCAAAAAGTTCAATCAAAACATTCATTTTAATTTTACATTTTTTCGCTCAATCAACTTCATGGTACCCAATTTGGATGCTTTTTAAACAGTTTTGAACCTCACCAATTTACAATAAATAAATACAATATCTGTATATTTACTGGAATAAAAGTGAATAAAAGATATTTATAATGTTAAGACAACACATCACAGTAATATTTTTCACAAAAATATTAAGCAGCATCATTGATAACAGTATATTAAAATAGATAACCATATATTATAGAAACCGATATTTTTAAATTGTAATGTTTCACAATCAAAACATTTTTGTAGAAGGTGGCCTTAGTGAGCATAAATTGGCCCAATTTATTTAACACTGATTTCAAGAAAAAACATTGTTTTTTCAGTTGCATCCAAATCTTTTACTGTTAGTGTATGAGAAACTGCCAACAGATTTATTTAAACTACAACGGCAAACATTATCACACCAACAACTACTTCAAATACTGCCAAACACTACACACACAAAGAAAAAAAATTAAACAAGCTTTGTCACAGAGACAATCATTTCCTTAAAAAGCGTTCCCGTGGTGCACATTGCAGATGGCACGTCAGAGCACATATATTATTGGCTACATATCCTCTCATTAGATCACCAGAGTACACTAAAGCCATATTGTGTGTTTACACAGCACTCTTATCAGCTCTGGGACCAGGTACCACTCTGCTCTGTAGCTAACTTTGATTGGTCAAGGACGGTAACAGCGCTCTAAATGAATCATTTAGAGCAAAGAAAACATGGATGACGAGTCCAGAACAAACATGCAGCTATTTATTGATCTCTGATGATCGATAACCAGTGGAGGGTTAGTTATTACTGAGTCTTTAATGACTATGTGGCATAGATTAACCTTCTAAAATTACATAGTATTATCAAGATCTGCAGATGATAATGAGCCTGTGGTCAGGTATGAGGGAGGAGACAGCATGGTACAGCTCTTGTTTTCTCTGCCTAGGTTATTTGCTTTCATTTGCCTGTGCTCTGAATGAACCGCAGCTATTAGAGCTTCCAGCTTTCCCCAGGCCACAATACCAGTCCATTTAATACTGAGATTTGTTTCTCACCTTATGGCCTATACTTGCTATACTCCATACTGGTTTATTAAGCAGCAGTGATGCTTTCTGTTGCTAAATAAGAAGCTCTGTGGTCTAGAAATTGTGCTGGATGTGCGAGTGCCTGGCTGTAAAAGGATTACTATGAATTAGTTGTCCTCAAACACATTAGTGACATTTAGTTCCTCGAAATGAGCCTACCTGATGACAGGTGATGATGAGCGCAGACCAAACGAAAATCCCTGACAAGGCTTGGGCCGTGGGGGTGTTGAGGAAGAGCTGGTCGTCCCGCACTACTTCCGTCCCATTACTTGATCTGATCATGGTCATGTTAGACATGTCGGTTATGTTTGACAGCATTGAGAATGACGACAAAGGGACAGAATTATCCATCTTTTTATCTGAATCCACTGACAGAGTGCTGAAATTTGTCGTAGTGGACCCAGACTCATTCATCTGTGGGAAACAAATAAAAAACATGAAAAAATTTATTTTTTATTTTAAAATTGAATTTAAAACCAAATGATAGTCATAGCCTAAATATTTATTATCTCTTTCATTTACACCTTTGTTTATACACTATCGTTCAAATCCTTCAGAATTAATGATCCTTCAGAAATCATTCTACTATGCTGATATGGTGCTCAGTTATTATCAGGTATCATTTATGCTTTTTTTTATTAGTAATGGTTCTTTTTTATGTTCAATGTTGAAAACAGTTCTCGATGCTTAATATTTTTGAGGAAACCATTATAGAATTTTTTCTCCGCTTCACATCATGACCACATCACCACCTTGGGTGTGAAGTATTTTCTAGTATGCCTAGTAAGACCTTGATTAGCTGGTTCAGGTGTGTTTGATTAGGGCTGGAGCTAAACTCTGCAGGACACCGACCCTCCAGGACCGAGTTTGGGCACCCCTGAGTTAATGCAATTAATGAATTTATTTATTTTTTTTAAAGAAAAGAAAATTAAAACCTTAATCTGTTTACATGTTTATCTATCAATTGTACTATTTCTGTTCCAATGAACAGAACAAAGACTTATAGTTATCAATATTTTATTAATTATAGTTTTATAGTTATCAAAACAAAGATTACTATAATATTTTACTGGAAACTATGGTTGACATGTATGGTTTTTGTAAACGCAGCGTCAGAATACATAAATTATACATAACATTTTTCAGTAAAATATGCCCTTTTTACACTAAAAGACAAAAAAAAGCTACGTAATCAAACCTATTATTGAAACAGAAGGTAAGACCTGTTCATAGATATTTTATGAAGCACTTACCCTGATACAGTGTCGACACCTGTGAGAGTTTAGTGCGATCAAACTCGGATTACTTTACAATAAACGTCCCTTGACACTGAACATCGCACTGGGACTAAAATAATAAATACATTGCATACATGAGTGATTAAAAAAAGATATACGACTTGTAGCCATAGGTGGATATGGCCCGAGCGACGACACCGATGAGTCAAGCGCACTTCCTCGTTTAACTATGGACAGGTCTGATGGACGTCAGTCAGCTCGGTGGAAACTGCCCAGGAACTAATTAATCTTTATAAAAATCCTGAAGCGCTTATTTTCCTAAAGGCTTTTCCCAATTCCAGACCATCAATCTCGTCGTTCCGTCTCAAATTAGGGCAGGTGTATGCACTTCGCAACACAACAGCACACCCAGTTCACGTGACTTTGCGAGTTTATAGTCTTTGGTCACGTGACATGACCGGCAGGAGCGCACCTGTTGATCAAAGCTGCTGCAGTATTCTTGCTTGACACGTGCAGTCTTAATTAATACACTTAAATTGATTTTAGATCTCAGAAAATAAATCTGTAACAGAACTGTGCGTACTGACATAAATAATATAGGATTCATTCAGGTAAACTAGGTCACTTTTAGACATAAGAGGGCCATGAAGAGATGACCTTAATTCACACTATATACATTAGGGATCAATTGTAAAAATCGTTTCTTCTCCAACAGTTATATGGTGCAGCAGTTAGGTTTAGAGAGCAAATTATTCCATTAATTTTGTCCTAGATCTAGAGGAATTGATTTTAAGGATAACTTATAGGCTACACCTTTCCAGACTGTGAGCTATGAGGTCCATGGTATATGCCTTTTAATCCATGGTATATGCCTATGTTAAAGCCAAAAACCTGTATTATTTAAACTGTTTTTTTTTTTTATATATAATTATGTTTAACAAAATATTTTTTGGAAGAATATTACATTACCCAGAATTCTGCAACGAAATCTTCACCAATCAGAAAATCACAACAAAGTTCGCCAATAGAACACTTTAGCGCCCAACCATTCCAATGATGCACTGTCAGCCTCCATATGCTCTTTGCATAGTGCAATAAACATTAATTACATCTTTCAAATAAGGTTTTTTCTCCATTGTTTTAAAACAAATGACACTGCCTTATGTGATTGTTGTTCTTTCCTTCATTAAAGTTAAGTACACTTTTTTTTTTTAAACCAGGGATTTGTCTGATTTTCAAATACGTCTTTGCTTCAGGGTTCTTTATTTGTCAAGGTTTCTTTATTGTGTTTTCCCTTAGTTCCTTGTCCCATAGTTCAACCACAGACAGAACCAACAATGAAGCAATATTAAAGAAACACACACACACATAATAATAATCATTTAAGAAAATGTAAAATAATATAGACTATATCAAGAAGTAGGATGTGGATAAAACAAAGATAGAATAAATGGAAGATAAATATAATAGAGAGGGAAAAGAATGGAAAATTCTGTCATTAATTACGCTGTTATTAAGTATTACGTTGGCTCCATGCATCAGCATGCACCACACGCATGCATTGTGGTACTCTCCAGAACGCACAGCAAAGACTGACACACGGAAGAGAAGAAATTGTTGAAGTTGTTATTTTAGCTTTCTTTGCCCAGAAAAGTATTCTCAGAGCTTCATAACATTACGATTGAACCACTGATGTCACACTGACTATTTTAACGATGCCCTTACTACCTTTCTGGGCCTTGAATGTTTCAGTTGTGTTGCTGTCTATGGAGGTACAAAAGATCTTGGATTTAATAAAAAAATATCTTAATTTGTGTTCTGAAGATGAAGAAAGATGAACAAAGGTCTTACAGGTTTGGAACGACATGAGAGTGAGTAATTAATGACAGAATTTTCATTTTTGGGTGAACTATCACTTTAAGTATAAATAAAGATCAATCAGACTTTCAATTCAGTTTGTAGAGCTGTGATTCACCTCGTAGCTGACTGTTTGGTTCATGGCTTATAACTCCTCAACAAATACTTTTTTTAATTCCCTATGGGAAAAATAAACAGAAAAACAATTCCAGAACCATGGCTGCTGAAAAAGTGGGCAGACACTGTTGCAGTGGTTTGGCAGTGTTGAACCAGGTGCCTCTTCAAATACTTTGGGATTGGTGTGAGACATTTAAATAAGCACCAAAAAATAAAAGTTAAGAAAATATAATTTTAATCTCAGGGCATCTGAAAGACATCTATTATACAGAGGCAAACAGATGTGATCTTGAACAGCACTCTTAATTTTAACATTAAAATTCAAGCTTTTCAAAGTGTGTGTGATAACAACTGCACTTGCAGATCATTCTGACAAGTCAAGATTTACGTTGTAAAAACTGTGCAGATACATCATTTGACTTCATCCAGAAATAGTGCCGTTTGACCTCCTGTTTTACCAAACCTGGCAAGCTTTGATCATATATTTAACGTTTTTCATAGTTTCAGCGCTGTTGTCTTTAAGTGAGAGGCCCAGCAGGACCGGTCGGTTGCCTGATTCTTGTGAGACAAACATTGCAACATTCTTGGCGTAGACATGTGTAAGAGGCTGCAAAGGAGACAAAAAGGACAAGGTGAAATACAAACATGATTTTATCTGCCCTATCGATTATCCAACATAAACGAACTTCATTACCTACCTCATCCTTTCCCAGCAGTACTCTGGTACTGAACATGGGTAGGCTGCTTTCACCAGACCTTGTGTCAGGTGTTATGGATACAAGTGTCCCAATTTTACCATACTGTGTCAAAACTATAAAAATGTAGTTGCTGAACTCCGTGCAGACAACTTGAGTTGGGTTTCCGTTTATTGTTTTTTCCGTCTGTCTAGATCGGATGACGGGTTGAGGAGCCATTATTTACTTCCACCTGAAAATAAATAAAATAAACATGCAGCATAATAATAGCCAGTGATAAAAGTCTCACAACTGAAACAGTTAAAAGGGAGAAAAACGGAGTATTAAATTAATTACGTTAAGTACAAGGCAAACGAAGACGACAAGGAAGCTCATTCATTCTGCTCTGTGTTGTTTAGCAGAAGCAGGAAGCTACAGCGACAGTAGGCCGTAGGAGATCGCTGACGACTAGCTTGTCAAAAGCGGACAAACGACACAGGAAACACCGAGGCTTCAGAGACTCACGCGGAGCAGTAGATAAAACAACCGTGCTATACGCAGCAGATTATTAATAAGCAAGATTAAGTAATAAGCATTTCTCACCGCTAGTTTAAAGTAAATAGTTTTATCCTCTTATGTCGAATGTGAATTCGTTTGCAAACATCCCTCAGCGGAGACGAACAAGGGGATGCGTTTCACCTACGCAATGACAAGCTAAAAGATGCGAGCTGCCGGGAGAAGGGTCTGGCTGCAGCTTGGCGCTTGCACTCTCAAGCCTTGTCCAAATACCCACACTTGCGGTCTTGGCCACTTGAGAGCGCGTGCGCGCGACAGGAAGAAAGTGCATAAAAACAAATAAAAGACTGCAAGTGACGTAGCTAGCGGAAGCGCAAGTGTCTGAGAGTGCAAGCCTGAGAATGCACGTCTGAGAGTGCAAGCGCCAGCTGCAGCCAGACCCTTTTGGCTGCCGGAGACGGTCTGTTTACAGTGATTTGGATAACATGTAACGTTTAAGATTGTATATAATTCAGATAAAAAAAAACATTAAATAGTAGGTGATATAATATGTACTTTTATTATTGTCAGGACATTATAAATATGAGAATGTACACTTATTTTCTTTTCTTTTTCTTTCTTTTTTTTTTTTTTTAAAGAACATTAAAGGGGTCATATGATGCGATTTCAATTTTTCCTTTCTCTTTGAAGTGTTACAAGCTGTTGGTGCATAAAGAAGATCTGTAAAGTTGCAAAGACTAAAGTCTCAAATCCAAAGAGATATTCT
>NW_015547688.1:2020709-2023799 GCF_001515605.1 Sinocyclocheilus anshuiensis
TATGTGGAAAATAATGTGTTTTTTGAACCTTAAACTGCATAAACACATTTCATTACACCAAATACACAAAATAATGTTATTTTTAGCAACATCATATGACCCCTTTAATACCTTTACTCAGCAATGGCGCAATAAGTTGTTTAGAAGTGTCAGTAAAACATTTATAATGTTAAAAAAGATTTCTATTTCAGATAAATTTCTTTTCTTTTCTCTTTTCTTTTCTTTTCTTTTCTTTTCTTTTCTTTTCTTTTCTTTTCTTTTCTTTTCTTTTATTTTCCATCAAAGAATGATGAAAAAATGTATCACGCTTTCCACCAAATATATTAAGCAGCACAACTGTTTTCAACGCTGATCGTGAGATGGTCATTTCTTGAGCAAATTCATCATATTATGATTTCTGAAGGATCACGTGACACTGAAGACTGGAGTAATGATGCTGAAAATTCAGCTTTAACATCCATCACAGGAATACATTTCATTTTAAAATATATTCAAATATAAAAGATTTGTAGTTGTTTTAATATGTCACAATATTACGTTTTTTTATTGTATTTCATTCTAATAAATTCAGTCATGGTGCGCATAAGATACTTTTCATAAACAAAACAAAACTAAACTAAAAGTTTTGTTCGTATAATGTTCCATTATCATATCGGAATGAACAGCAATGTATTTATAAGTGTGTCTGAGTTGCTCTATCTGTATACACTAAAACAATATGCAAAGGAGTCTGGCTTGTTGCAAGTCTGAATATTTTGATTAAGAAATGGTGCCCAGGGAATTTTATCGGACAGACATGTAAATCTATTTCAAAATGTTTGATCCTCTCTATCCTCCTGGAACAGCCTGATTGCATGTGGTTTGTCTGGATAACTTTACCTTCTGGCTGCCTCGCCCCTGTCAGTGGATCTAGTATGGATGTGTCATACTTTTGCTGAGTCTAGTCCATTTGACAGTGTGTGCCATGTTCACTGAGGCTGCTCTTTGTGTTCCAGACTGTAGCTGCTCTGGCAGACTTATCCTGAAGCCTTTGAGCTTTACATCTGCCTGAAAGAAGTTGCCATCTTTGCACTTTCGTCACAAGGTTGACTAGAAGTGCCAAGGCGCTCTCTCTCTCCCTCCCTCTCTCTCTCTCTCTCAGGTGAATGGAGGTTTAGTTATGTGAAATGTCATTTAAAATGTCACTAATCCCCATCAACACACTTGCTTGTTTTAGTATTATATGTACATTGCAGTGTCAGGTATGTTTCATTTCCAGTTGTTTTTATTGTAGTTTTAGGTCTGTTATTGAAACCAGAACTAAGAGTAAAGGCCCGTTTACACCAAGGACAATAACTATCATGATAATGATAAATATATAGTTTTAAAAATCATTCTAAAATGTAAAGAGTAGCAGAGTCTACACCACAACTATAACAATAATGTCACAGAGCAACAATATCATTGGAATCCATTTCAAAACTATTTTTCCCATAAAAATAATTCTAAAAACATAGAAAGCCAATCAGAATCCTGCTTTAAAGAGTTCAAGGAATTGAAGTGGCAGATGACATAATTGTAGCACATTCCTATGATAAATAGAATGTTATTGCATTCTGGTGTGGACGCTAACGTTATAATGTTAACTAACGTTATAGTTACCTTAGTTATCAATCATGGTGTGAACAGGCCGTAAGACAGTATATATTGTATGATCATTTGAGATTGTTGCTTGTCAGATTGTACAATAAAATTCCGGTAAGATCTTGGGTAAAAGCCAGACTGTGTGACATTAATGTTCTTTTATGTCAGAATGTACAATGCACATTGTAGCCTAGACTTTGATCTCTATCATCTGTAGCGTCTGGACCAACGACACACACCATTTTTCATTTGATTTAACAAATCAATTATTCATTAGATTAACAAACGTTCATAGACCCCTCACCCAATAAACATACTGGGTGCCAAGTTGTCTGTGAACAGGGCCCAGGACCCTGGTTACCATGGCAACCCTGACACCAGATACATTTACGACCTAATGGAATGCGAAGCAGGGAAAATCACTGCATGTTCCATCGCAAGAGGCACAAGGCACAGTAGAAATTGACTTTTCTACTAATTAATTCATAGGAAAACCTTTCTTTGAATGAACAGTGTATCCTTCAGGTCATGGTGTATGTTGTCTTTGATATTTTTAGACTATATATACACACACATGTACATACAAACATGTATATCATTTTAAATATTTATATATTTTTTCATTGTTCATTTTCTTTGTTTTCATTTAGATGTATGTGTGTATATTCCTCCCTCCCTTGTCCTCCTCCTCCCCCTCCTTCATCAACTCTAACAGCTGATGACTTTGCCACATTCTTAATTAATCAAATTAAAACCATCAGTGCACAATTTTCCACACCACAATCTGTCAAGAACACAGTTAACCAACAGATCCTCCTGTCAACCCTATTGTCAAAGGGCATCTCAGGAACCACACTCCAGTGGTTTGAGTCTTATCTCTCAGATAGGTCCTTCAAGATATCTTGGAGAGGTGAGGTGTCCAAGTCGCACCATCTAGCTACTGGGGTGCCTCAGGGCTCAGTTCTTGGACCATTTCTCTTCTCTGTCTACATGGCATCACTAGGTTCTGTCATTCAGAAACATGGCTTTTCAGATCACTGCTATGCTGATGACACTCAACTCTAGCTCTCATTCCATCCTGATGATCCGACGATTGCTGCTCGCATCTCAGCATGTCTAACAGACATGTCTTGTTGGATGACGGACCATCACCTTCAACTCAACCTGGCTAAGACAGAGCCCAACTCAATCCGAGCAGCTGAGTCCTTAGCCATCTTCAGTAATTGGCTAAAAGCACATCTCTTCCATCTTTAATTCTTTAATTCTCTCTTCCATCTATAATTCTATTCTTTATAAAAAAAACTTGCCCCTTTTAATAAAATAAAAAAACGAACACTTGCTTCTCTTATCTTTTTGTGTTCTATCTATTTGTTTTCCTTTTATTTATTATACAAATAACAAAAGCAAAAAAAGGCCTCTAACACTAGCTTTCTCTATTCTTTTTCTATTCTGTTTTCATTTTATTTA
>NW_015547688.1:2024678-2039905 GCF_001515605.1 Sinocyclocheilus anshuiensis
TATTTATCATATGATAAAAAAAAAACCTTGCTATGTGTACTGCATTAAGCTAACTGAGACTTGTTATAGCACTTGCATATCATTGCTCTTTTGTTGATTTTGATTGCTTCCATTGTCTTCCACACATCAAATGTGTGTGTGTGTGTGTGTGAACTTGTTTTTACTACTTTGTGAGGACCGCACAAAGATAGTAAAATAAGGAAAGTTTGACTTTGTGGGGTCTTTAAATCGGACCCCACAAAGACATGATATTTTATTTAAGACTATAAAATGACTAAATATACTATCATCCAAACCTACACCAAACCTAAACCTACCCCTTCACAGAAAGTGATTTATGAGGACATTTTCAGTGTCCCCGACAGAATTTAATTTTTTTTGTTCTTTACGTTTTTTTTTCTTTAAGTTTTATCATAGAAAACTGATGTGGATGAAGAAGGAACATCTGTATGTTCTGTTTTTCATATGTGTGGACTACAGTTTCCTGTCAGAACGGTGTTGTCAGATTCAAAGGGTCTGGGTTAGGGCTCGGGGCACAGTGCAGACCCACATAGCCCTGAAAGAGTGCACTCACCAGGGGTTAATGAGAGCTGCCATGGGTCGGTTACCTAACAGAATACTTTCTGTTCCATTCATGTGACAACCCACCCCTGGCAACAGTCAGCTCTGTCTGTCCTACACACCCACAGACACACATAGAACATGCAGTAATGCGACGGCGAATATATAGGCTGAGGTTGAAACTAACACATTTACAGTCAGTTTTACTTTCTGTTATTTGTTGTTGATTGAAGTTAAAGAGAGCATATACAATAAGAAAAATGTAGGTTGGACTTGATTGTATCCACTGGGAATTGAGTGGATCGTGAAAGGGGGTTGGATGATGACTAGTGATCGGGAATCTTATTCTGAACAACTTCAGTTTTTACAAAATACTCAAACCAAATGATTCCGTGATTTTTCATGAGCATCTGAATTCATCCGCCATTGTAAATTGAATGTGGAATGCCATAAAATACTCTGTTTCCCACGCAAGATATTTGCTTCCATAAAAATACTAAGCAAATTCTTAATATAATTGTTAAGGAACTGGAAACATTTAGTTGAAACAGACTTGAAACCACACTTCTTATTCCATACGATTCCCATCCCTGACATTAGTGACGTTAGTAACGTTAGCCAGAAATTTTATTTATTTTTTTATTTTTTCAGAGACTGAGTGATTTTGATTGCAAAGACAAATGATGATATTCGTTGGAATAACATGCACCAAATTTTTCACAATGAGACCAGGAATGTGCATTAATAAAGTAAAAAGAGTTGATTTTGATGTCGTGTTGACTTTAAATATCCAACAGTTATCAGTTGCTTCCTTCCTCTTCCTTTCAGTGTTATCGTAAATGGCCTTATGCGTATTCATGGGTATCTACGTCACATGAAATACATCATCAGCACTCTTTGAGAGAGGCTGAATGCACCAGTTCATCCATGGCATCAGCGTCTCAGTCACTTAGAATCTGATTCATGTTGATCTGTAAGGCTAGATTCGTGTTGTGAGTGGAAGTCAACAATACATGTAATGAAAATTGCTCTTCTAGCATCTGGAGCCTTATGTCAGGGGCTCATTCATGAAATAAGTGTACCAACAAAGGCACACACATACACGCATTCTAGAAAGAAATGCATGCATTCCCCAAGTGACCACTAGAGTGCTGTGCAGCATTACAGATAGCATTTCCATAACATTTGGAGACTTAAACACACTATATTAGTAATGTGGCCTTTTAAAAGCAGGCTTCACAATATGGATTTCCCATAATGTGTATAGTGTCCTGTAAGTAATGAATCAATCTTAAATTAATGCCTGATATTTAAAGAAGTGGGATTTTTTTTCAACAGATTTTCCTGTGATATTTTATGATACATAATATAAAGAAACATGAACATGCTTTAAATAATTGTTCCAGATATATTTTTTTTAATCAATTTTTAAAATGAATCAGTTTTAGAATAAATTTTTGAACACATTTAAAGGACTCACAGTCTCTTTAAATAAATAATGCCGTAGGCAAACCAACAGTCCTAGAAACATTAACTAATTAAGATTCGTATCAACATAAAAGCAGGAAAGTTGTATTTGTTATATAAGCTACATAGCTTAATTCTTAATTAAAGACAGTTGGAGAGGACCAGTTCAGACGAACTGCTGCCAGACCATCTTTTAAAATGCAAGTCACAGCATAGCCTAGGGTGTTAACGGACATATTTAAAACAAAGAGTAGCCTATTAAGATTTGCCTAAAAGCATGCCAGTTCAGCTTTGAATTAATATTCTTAGAAATAATCTGTAAATTATACAGAAACAGGATAAAAAAATGATATGGAAAAGACCAAAGAACATCACAAAATAATATATGGTGGCACTCCAAAAGAACAACAATACCTATACATCCATCCGTCCGTCCAGCCATCCATTCATCCATCTATATTCTTATTTTAAATATTCCACAATATTACTGTTTTTACAGTTTTGTTTTTCCTCAAATAAATGCAGCCTTCGTGAGCATGTGCAACTTAAAAAACAGTATATATAAACACTTTATGCAATATATGTACAGTAAATATGTTTTTTGTTACATCACTTTTTACTTTTGTGGGTGAAACACTGCATCACTGCTCCTTCTTTAACCCTCAGATCTAATGAAGTGAGTGTGTTCAGTGGTGTGAGGTGACTGTAACTCTGGTTCAGTGGTGCGCAGGCCAGGACTAGTGGAGGTGGATGTAGACACACTGAGGGGAGAGGCTGATTAAGAACCTCCGCAGTGAGGGAGCAGGGCAGCCTACTCCCATGCTACTGGCTGACCTTGCACAATTCAGCTCCATGAAGCCAAGTCACAGCCATCGCTCTGCAAGAAAAGCTTGCTGACCATATGGGTCATGCCTAAAAACAATGTTTTCCTTCCTGTCATACAAAGTGCCCCCACCTACAAAAATGCACACACAGCATTTAATGTACGAGCCCATAAATGCTCTGAGCCATAGGGAGAACAGTATCTGACATCATTATTGCCGGATTTTTGTTTGGATTCTATAGCCTCAAGGAAAAAGGAAATTCTGTCATGATTTACTTAACCTTCATGTTGCTACAAACTCATATGCTATTATTTTTTTTTTAGAAGATCTTTAAAATATATATTTTTTAAAGTCTTCATGCAATTATTTCCCATAGCTTAGAGGCCCACATTTAAGTTGCTATTCACAGATAATATCCAGAACTACTCTTGATCAGTTTGAATTTGTGAACAAAACGTTTTGCTCTTTAAGATTTGGATTTGGTAACACATTAATATGATTAATTTATTAACATTAACTACATTAGTCAAGATGAACTAAGATTAAGAAATGCTGTAAATTAGAAGTAATAGGCCTACAGTTGTATCTATTAACATTAGTTAAAGCAATATTTTGTGTGTTTTTGGGACTTTGTAGCCCCCTACTTTTTTTTTCTTTCTTTTTGTTTTACGGTCATAATTACAGTGGATTTGTTGCTACCGTAAAGCAATCAGCCCAATTTCGTACTCGTTCACAAAACTTGCCAAATCTCAAATCAGATGAGGAGAGCATGAGAAAGAAACAAAAACCTTTCGCCTTGAGTGAACCATCAGAATGATTTTAAAAACTGATTTTTCAAGATAAAAAGGGAAATCTTACATACAGTTGCTTTAATGCACTGTTGAACCAACACGAATTAATAATGAACAATTGCAATTTAATTATCGAACACTGTTTTTCACATTCTTAGTATGTGAGCTAATGCATTATCTAATATTAACAAACGAGACCATATTTTAAAGTGTTAATTAAGGTTTAAATCATTTAACATTATTTGATGCATTAGCTATAATGAGCTAGAAAACCACTTTCACAGCATTTATTAATCCATGTTAATGTTAATACTTAGATATGTTATTGTTCATTAATTTATACATTTGTAAATCCAAATTGAAATGTTAGCATGCATCAATATACATAAAAATTAACATTAAGATTAGCCTACTAAATGCTTTAAAAGTATTTTCCATTGTTAGTTCACAACGCCTATCTAACTAACAAACTAAACCATATTGTAATGTTGATCCTATTCAAAACTCAGACTGAACATTTTTTTTTCACAAATCAGACTGATCCAGTTCCCGAGATGCAGCTCATTGTAATCCATGCCAGAATTTTCATTTTTGAATACATTATTCCTTTTAGACCAAAAAAAGGGCTTCAGAATAACTTTTTGGAAAGTCTGTCCTCACAGCATGAATGTTCAGGGTGAATATAAATAGATATATTGATTTGTGCACGGGGGTGTTTTAGTGTGGATGGACACAACAACTTGTCTGATTAGTTTGTTGGTCAGAGTACGAGAGGAAACCAGTGGCGGTCTGAATAATCAAAGCCTGCGTCCCTGTGTGCTGTCTGCCAATAGACCCCCTCATTACTGGGATGTTGACAATCAGCTACACCAACGGTGACACTATTTCCTAGTCCTCCGAGGCTGGATCCTTTGAGTGTCATGGGGGGGATGGCATTACAAAACACTTGTATGATAGAGAGAGATGCTTTGAATAACAACAACAGCTTGTTTCTTCCATCCCTTTCACATGTATGAGTTTGCTGGCATATTCTGTGTACTGTCCTGCATTGTTCTTTCCTGTTCTCTTTCTCTCGTGGCACTAATTACATGGTTACACTAAGCTATTATTAGACATCCTCTTTGTTTACTTAATGTCGTCTTTGTGTGCGTGTGTGTTTTAGGTAGCCTTGGTTTCCAGGCGAGTACGCAATCAAGCACATTTGTACAGTCACTACTTATGCAAGACTGAAAATAACTTGGAGATACTATCATTGCTCAGAAGCGTAATGGAATTCAGAATCAATAGAATTCTACGATTGGATGGAATCAGTGAGTCATTATGAGATCATAATGACTCAAATCAAAATGACTTATTTATAGAGGCAGTGAGTTGCACTCTTGCACACACTCTCCATTATGAACAATGATGTAACTTCAAAGATGAAGTTGAAGCTGTTACATAATGTTTTGACAGGTTTGGAGAACTGAAAGAGATCTTACTCTATGTAAATAAAGCTCCCATTTGTGACCCTCTCTGTGAAATCCAGGCTAAAGTCTCAAAATCTAATTATGAGATAACAAGCATCAAAGTTTGATTTCAACCTTAATTTCACTATGATTTCAATACTCAGTCAGTAATAAAGATATCAATGTTACATTTTCACAGAATGTTCTTTACCTTATGAAGGATGATTTTATATAGAAAACAGTAAATCACCAATAAATGACTTTAGCTGGGTTTTCACAGACAGGGTCACAGTTGGTCACATTATTTCTCCACCATTCAGAATGGAGTTAGTTTGATTAACTTGTGACAGCCGCTGTCAGTTTGCCCATCTCGTTAAATTCAAAAGATCCCTTCAATGCTTTTGTTTTTCACTATTCAATTGAAATATCATTAAACATTTAATGTGATTCATATGGACCCTGAAGTAACCTGCCATGGCTTTGTTCTATTATTGATCAATTAGACAGTAATTTAATCAGGACGTTTATTTATTCATGTTTACAATGGGAAGATTTATCCGGGTGCTTTGTAAGACGCTGAGAAAGTGGCATGATTTAATGGAACCGTTTCATATCCATTATGACCAGTGCTTTGCTCTAATTTAAAATAGAGACATGAGACTTTTAAATTTAATTTCATTATTATTACCTGCACCGTTTGGGGACTTTACTATTATGAGCATATTTGCAGCGAGGGAACTAAAGCATGACGACATTCTGCACACTATAAGCTGACGGGGTGTCACGCGGTGTATTCATACAGAAAATGACATTATTAAAATTGATCAAGTGTAAGAGAAAATATCAGGAGCCGTGGGGTGAACCCCACTTTCAAACAAAACCTTCATATGCAGTCTATCATACCTCCATCAAACCCCTGTTGCCATCTGACTCCTATGTGTTAGCCATATATAAACGAGCAGCTATAAATGAAACGAGTTGTGCTGATGAGATTTGGGGAATATGAGAACGTCAGCGCAGATTAGGCTATAATGTTTGGAGCTATGCCTTCCAACAATGACAGTGGGATGATGAGTAAATTGTGGGACAGTTTGTTTAGCCATGCCTATGTCTATTTAATAAGGGCTTCTTGTTTTATTCGTGCTCAGTTGTTGTGAGAAAGCAACCTCATGAAGCATTTAACCCGCTACATTTGTTTCTCCACTGTGTACAGTGTGCAACTACTTTTTTCAACTTAGGCTCATTATAAAAAAATGTACCTCGACCTACAATTCACTTCAGTTTCCAGTTGAAATGAACACCTGTAGCAGTAAAACATCTACAAATTGTATTCATTTTCATACAAATTATGATTACAAAGACATATTATTGATTAAGCCTTGATTAATCGCACAGTTCCTTGCACTATACTATGTTATGACCTCAAAGCACTTTAACCATAGTGTATAATTTGTAAATTAATATTCAGTCTAATTCACCTTTATTTTAACAGTGCTTTTTTACAATACATCTCAATTCGAAGCAGCTTTATAGGAGATGTATGTTTCTAAATTACAATTTAGAGTAACTTGTTATCAGAGATGACATAAGTAAAGTAAAGGCCATATGACAGAAATGTACAGTTCCAATACAAATCATGCAGGTAGTTAACAGTGCTGAGTAGATTACTTACAGATTGTAGTCTGTTACTGATTCCAAATTACATGACAAAAAATGTAGTTAGTAATTTAATCAGTTACAATACATATTTTAGGTAATACGTGACCCTGGAGCACAAAATCAGTCTTAAGTAGCACGGGTATATTTGTAGCAACAGCCAACAATACATTGTATGGGGCAAAATGATCCATTTTTCTTTTATGCCAAAAATCATTAGGATATTGAATAAAGATCATGTTCCATGAAGATATTTTGTAAATTTCCTACCGTAAATATATCAAAACTTCATTTTTGATTAGTAATATGCATTGCTAAGAACTTCATTTGGACAACTTTAAAGGCGATTTTCTCAGTATTTAGATTTTTTTGCACCCTCAGATTCCAGATTTTCAAATAGTTGTATCTCAGCCAAATATTGTCCTATCCTAACAAACCATACATCAATGGAAAGCTTATTTATTCAGCTTTCATGGGATGTATACATCTCAATTTCATAAAATTGACCCTTATTGGTTTTGTGGTCCAGGGTCACATATAATCAGACTACTTTTTGATTACTTTTAGATTACTTTTGACCGTTTATCACATTGATTTAAATAGGATAATCTTGTACCATACTGAAAAAAATACAAAGAATAATAAAATATATTCCATTCATTGTTATTAACAACATGAAGTGCATTAAACATTATGTCAAGGTTTCCCAAACTAGGGTTCATGAAGGAACTGCAGGGGGTTCATGAGTTTAATGAAAAGCTAATAATGAATGAAATCATGAAAATGTAATATTAAAATTAATCATCTTAAAATAAAATCAATCAAAATAATACACTTACTAAAATTTTTTTTCATGTGACCATTAACCAATGCCAGAGAACCATAAACATGCAAATGTGATACTTAATAATTAAAATATTTATTTTAAAATCTGAGGGTACTTACAAGTAAATATATTAGGTGAAAGAGGTTCAGATGACAAAAAAGTTTGGGAATGCCTGCATTACATCTAAATAAGAAATAATGTGAATTTGTGCATTTTAATGTGTTTGAAAGATAAAAGCCTTCCAAAGACATAGAAATACACGGTTAAATAACCTACTGAGTGATAATTCAAATAAAAATTAATGTGTTCATCAGTAGTTGATGCAATGTTGAAGCACTTCTTAAGCCTGAAATTATTTTTGTAAATCCAGTGGTCAAATGCAGTGTAGCCGCCTGACTAATACCTGATCTCTGTGTGAATGTCCACAAAACTGGAAGACTTCCTGAGTGTATAAGCGATAGGCTATTTTAGAAAGGAACATTTAAAAGATGAAAAAGAGAAATTTGAGAGAATCAATAAATTGTGAAAAAAATGTTGCTATTGTATGAATAATATGTACTCATGTAATCAAAAAAAGTAACTAGTCTCATTACGAGTATTTTAAAATGTAATTATGTAATCCAGATTACATGTAGTCAGTTACTACCCAGCTCTGTTAGTTAATGACATGTATTCAAACAGAAACGATGAAAATGATAAAGGCACTGATTATATGTTATGATCATAATGATTACAATGTGTGGACAGTTTGTATATTTATTCAGAGTTGGCGTCATCTGAGGGCTTTGCAGGGGTTGGCATCATCTCTTCACAGGTGTTGGGTCATTTGAAGTCTTCGAAAGAGGCTGAACACAAACTGGTGCTTGTGCAATCTCTAGACACAGAAAAGCATTTGATCAGGTGTAACTAAAGTACAAGGCTATGCATCAAGTGAATGCTTGGCTGAAGAGATCTATTTAAACAGAGAGAAGGTTATTCCTGAGTTTAGGAGCCAAATATGAAAATGCCCATCCTCATTAGCGGCCTTTAATGACTGACTACACTGTGATGCTTACAACAGATAATGGTATGTATGGCTTTTCTGACATAACTTGCTTGTAAGCTCACCTGTAAGTGCTTAGATACAAGTCCTGTGAAGATCAAAGACTTGTAAAAGAAAGCTAAAATGGTCTGGTTGCTTCAGCAAATGTGCTTTTACCTCACATTTGCTTTTGTTAAAGTGCCCCTATTATGCCTTTTCGAATATTACCTTTCATGCAGTGTGTCATGTAGCTGTATGTGAACATAAACTATCTGCAAAGTTGTGAAGCCGACAGTGCACGATAAATATAATTACCACAAACTTGTTAACACTTGACACTTACCACTGAGAAACGTACTGCTCCAGTCGTGCTTGCGAATCAGTCTCTTGTCGATTAGCCAGTTCAACTGTTTCATCATCAGACTCGGTATTGGTAAGGTACAATCGATACCCTCTTTTCTATGTATTGAAAAGTCTCCAGGGCTGTCATTCCGTCATGGCAATGAGCGTTTCGTTTCTGACACGCACTGTACGCGGTAGACCAATCCAGAGCCAATCTCTCTACGGCTCTGGACCAATCACAAAGGACTGCGCCATCTGACCAATCACAGCAGTGAGGGCTCATGGAAAGGAGGGGTTTAGAGAGACTGATTCTTTGAACTGCTTCGCACGAGTCATTTACGAATCATTTAGAAATGAGGTAAAATTAAATCTATTTTTTGAGAAAACTAAAGTGTTTTTTGACCTTGCATGCATATAAACCGGTTTTAGGAGACCCATAAAACAATATTAGCAACCTTAAAAATGGCATAATAGGGGCACTTTAACACTTTTGGTTAGGTTTAAGGTAGGGTTAAGTGTTGGTAGTATGTTAATTTCAAGAGCATTAACTTTTTAGCACTACTCATGAACATTTTATCCAAACTGCTGTGATATGTACAATAACCAACGTAATAAACATGCCAGATTCATGTTCATCTGTTTCCGATAAAGCTAAATGTGCTTTTAGCACCACTCATGTGGTCAAGAAGCATTGCAATATCATTTTGCAGAAATGTCACCACAGGCACATTTTTCCACTGAGTCTGGGTTGACTTTTTTGACTGATAATTTCACAAGGAGACAATTAAAGCTTTATCTTTTTCTGCAAGACCAATCCAAAACGCAGGAGGAATCCAATGTAACTCACTGTTAGGCAGTCTCAAGGTGACTACACTTTGAATGACTTCTGATTTTTAATTTAACATGCCGAGACATTCACAAGGCCCAGGAGAATCCACGGTCGAGGTGAGCGTGAATACCTAGCGCTATGCAAATGCCTTCATTCCCCCTCTTACGATAATTAGGATGTGTTCCCTAATTCCACAGAAGTTGTTACTGACTTGCAGTGACTTCCTCTCTAATGCAAATGCGGCACATCAGCCAGCTCATGCGAGACCAGAGATCAAAACACGTATTGACCGCATCATGCATACTTCATAGGGCGTATCCTTCCAAAATCTGCTGCTTTTAAGAGGAGATGAGCTTTTGGATTGCATCCCGTGAAGAATGCAATTTCTTCAGCATCCCAT
Organism: Sinocyclocheilus anshuiensis; assembly: GCF_001515605.1. Taxonomy (NCBI): domain Eukaryota; kingdom Metazoa; phylum Chordata; class Actinopteri; order Cypriniformes; family Cyprinidae; genus Sinocyclocheilus; species Sinocyclocheilus anshuiensis. Next base: position 2,034,844 of record NW_015547688.1, read on the forward strand.
TATGGAAGCTACAGTTCGCACAGTGATTTTAATGGCAGGGTAAGCTCAGCCAACAAAAGTGAAGCTCTAAATCAATCAATGATTAAAACAACACTGCTGGCTTCTCGGTGGCTGGCTGCTTTTAATTTCTAGCCCAAACCAGCCTCCGTGCTCTTTTCAATTTTTCAGCGATCCCTCAAAGTTGCCGCTTCGCCAGCGTGTCTCCAGAGAACCGCTGCTGTTGTCTTGCTCGTCCCGCCGCCCGTCGAGAAAGTGGCTGGAGGGGCTTCTCCTGATGATGCCAGTGGAAAAAAGGCCCCTATTAATTACTGATGTGGTCTCAGAGCAGGGACATGACAGCAGGTAAATGAGATTCAGGAAGAACAGCTGCAGCTTCTCATCTCCTGTGCTGGCTATTCTTAGAAGATAAAGAGCAGGCCGGATGGGCACTTGCCGAATGAGCCAAAGAAATGAACGGTTTCGAAATGTCCTCGGATAATGGACCTTTCCGCACGTTGTGGCGTGATTCTTTTTTTATTTTAATTTTTTGCGCATTGTGAGGAAGTGGGTGACTGGAGACCAGTGCCGATCCTAGACTTCTGGGGGCCCTATGCAAAACTGTGTCGGCGGGGGGCTATGAGTGGTTATGAACGAATGAATGAAACGCATTTGTCCGTATTTCACTCCGTCTCGAATCACGCTCGCAGAAATCGCTTGAGAAACAGTGTCTCTTTCACGGCTCGGTACGCTTTCAACTCATTTTTTAAGTATCGAGCAAGACTGTACAACTTTCACATTTCATGATTTGACTGATTTTTACGTAGAAAGGGCGACAGTGCACCGCATTAAAATAAATGAGCATTCATGTTTTCATAACCGCTGGCCAAATTCAAAAATGAAACTAAAATTAAATCATCTTTGAGAGCAAGGGGGCCCCCTGGTGTTTCGGGGGCCCTATGCAGCTTGCGTATTTTGCGTATAGGGAGGATCGGCTCTGCTGGAGACAAGGATAGAGAAATTTGAGAGGAATTCGAGGAAACGTCCAAACGCAGAAATATAGCGCATTCCATTTGATCATTTCAACACCTGAGAGCGCATCTGATGATTCCCGAGTTTTGAGTTCCCATGCAGAGGTCGCATCAAATATTCATCAGATTTCTTTGGTCTTCACCGAGGGATGAGTCAAAAGATGGATTTGTTCTATAAGCAAATTCATCTTCTTGGAGAATTCATAGCGCTCAGAAAAAAGATCAAGTCTCAAAGTGGGACACGGGTCAAACCCTTTAAAATGCTAATTGATTTATGCATATCTTGAAATGTGGCTCATTTGCTTGTAAAGTTTCTTTCCTAAACCATCCCGTGGCCGTTCATCTGTATGCTCGCGGCACGTAACGCATTCGCATTAATGTTCCTGTCATTCATCATACCACCTGATGAATTCGTTGCAATATCTGTTTATTTTGGTAAAAAATAATGGGTTCTGCATTTTGCAGCAACAGTGATGTTTTTGTGGGCGGACTGAGCTGAATTTGGGCATCAATCTTTCCCTCTCCCTGCTGATGATGGGAGGTGCAAGGCGGATGCTGAGCACAGGTTAGCTGAAAGGTCCCAGATTCCAGCACGGCATTATTTACCGTGGTGGGAGGCACACACACATACATTACAGACATCTGAGGAAAGGTCATAGAGAAAGATGGAGAGCCGTGGTAAATTGCCTCTCCATCACATTAGTGGGCTTTCATATTGCCAAGTCAGTCATGCTGGCACACGAAGGGCCCTGACCTGACTGGTTATTCTGTACACTAGTAACATTAGCCTGAATGTCTGATATGTGAAATCCAAAAGCCTAATAGCAAGAGATGAGACTTCATGGAAGCCGATTTATCTGAGATTATTTGCTCTAGTGTTTCTCTAGTTGCTGTGTTTCTTTCTGTTAAACAAATCTGGATTGAATGAATGCTGGTTTTGCATGTTAAAACTAGGGCTTGTGTTGTTCAGTATGAAATTAATAAAGTCTTCTAAATCCACCATTTAATTTGAATTAATCTTAAACTAATTCATCTCATTTATCAATATTTGCCTGTTTATAGACAATGTCTATATATAAATGTCTAGTCATTCATCTAATGTCTAGTCTTTTTAATGCTCATCTGTTACAATAATGTAATGTCTTAAATTCTCTCTTTTTTTTGGCATGGCTTTGCTTCAGAATGGGCAATTCTATTAATTGATAAACATTAAAGAGTGTCTTTAAAGTCTGTATTATTTTATTTATCATGTCCTTGATCCTATATGTAATCTTAATTTTGTTTTCTAAACAAACATTGATATACAAGTCTATTAACTAATTCAAATTAAAGACTCTCTTTGAAATTCAATATATTATTATTTATGTTATTTGTTCATAAAATATTTTTATTGATTTTTATAGTTGTGTTTATAAAATAATGGGATGTCATTTCAATTAGTTTTTTTTTATATATATATAAATATATGCAATTCTATTAATTATCATCTAAGGAATATCTAAAATGAAACATGTTGATTATTTTATTCATAAAATATATTCGTATTAATTTTATTGTTGTTATAAAATAATATAATGTATTTTATTATCTTTATGTAATATTAATTTAGTGGCTTTTCTTAGTAAAGATTGATATATGTAATTAATTCTGTTAATGAATCTGCATATCATTTGATTATCATTTTGTATCAATTAACAGCCCTAATTAAAACCCATCTGGATACATTCCCAAATTACATCACCTGAAATACTCTCATACAACAGAATGGAGAGAGATGACAGAATCAATTGAAAATTTGATAGAGTAAGTCCCTAAAAGGGCCTGGAGTCATATGTAACCGAACAGAGCGATTTATCACCGCTGGCTTTTATGTCCATTGTTTACAATCCTTGGGTCCTGATTGAAATAAAGTGCAGGGAATGTTTTCCCAGGACATGTAATTTCAGAGATGAATGACCCGTCCTCATTTGCTCCCTGAGATCAAGATCCATAGCGCATCTAATTTCTTAGTGACCATTACAGAGAAATATTCGGAAACATCGGAGATGTCGGAAACTGTGGGATTTCACCTCGGGCACCGTCTGACAAAAGACTGTGACTAAATTTAAATCCGACTCTGTGTGAGCCTTAACGACTTGACAGAAATGAATTTCACCGACCACGACGCACGCCATTGATGAACCTGCTAACGGAACGCCTCAACTCCATTCTCATTTATTCCTTCATCCAAATTGACTCAGTCAACTGCTGATTCAGTAACTTCCATATATGCATATATCCGTAAAATTTTAAGAGCGAGTGTCGAAATAAAGGCTCGCTATTTATCATCCTCCATAAAGAGATTTCACAGATGTCATGCTCTACCAAAAGCCTGGTTGAATGCCACAGTCTAATCACACATGTTCAGACGACATCTATGAAGATGTAGGAGACGGGTTTTTGGATGTTAAACAGTGTTTTGGATTTGCTTGGCCCATGTTTATCTAACGGTAAATTATTTACAGCCGAGTGCCCTGAAATCCCATATTCCAGATGTAGCCGTGCATCATTTCCATATATGAACTCATCGAAAGAGCACAATCTTTCCATTGGGACGGTGTAAATTTGTGTTACTCACTCAGCAAATCAGCCTCTCTCCATCCGGTAGCTGGAGTAAATTAACAGCACAACATCAGTTCAGAGCGGGAGTGAAAAGGCTTGTCGTGGAGCTCAAAAGGATCGGGACGTCTGTACGTGAGCGTGTTTGATGGGCCGCCAGGGTCCATGTGGCAGACCTGTGCTGTGTTTGCTTTAGTCAGGGGTCTGTTTTGGAAAGATTCTCTGCTAAGCTGAACACAGCGAGCTGTGGTTTTCTCAAGTGTACTTAGTGTCCAAGGCATGTCTGACAGAAGGAGGATAAATCTGTCAATTTAATGTGCCCACTGAGCAGGAACATTATGTTTGACTTCACCTGTTCTTATCTGGCCCACAGAGCCATCACGATTTTTCAAGCTCTAATTTACTTCCTCTCAAAGGTGGGTCGAATGTAGTCACGTTGCTCGAACGAAGAAAACCACAAACGGCAGTTTATCGTTACGTGCCACTTCAGACAGACATGTAAAAAGTGAATGAATTTCAAGTGCGCCCTTTATGCCATTTTTAAAATGCAACAAATCTTTTCAGCGGGCCACAGAGGTTTCACTATAAATGTTCCACCTCCACTATCAGTCTTCCATTATTTCTGTTTACTGGATTCTCTCCCTGCTGGGAACCCCTGTGGCCTCTGGCTAAAGAATCAAGTTTGGCTCCAGACAACACCCACTGAAAGGCAAGGCTGTTGATTTCCAGCTTGAAATTCTGTCAGTGCGTTGCTGTTGTATGACTTGCTGTCTCAATCTCTCTTTTTTTGTTTGCCTGTGGACAAGTATGTCCTTATCTTTATCAAGAATTAGCAGCATTTATCTTAATATGCATTATAATTCCCGCAGAGTGCACATGTACATGGATGATTCTCGAACTAAGCGACACTTTTAGCATGTGGATTTGTAAAAAATAAATAATGTCCAACAGTGGAGGTATATGCATGACTTAAGAACTGTTTTTTGTCCCATTTATATTTCTAGAAGTCAAGAATTAGTCGAGTTACATTTTCACCACATTGTGTTTAATAGCATGTCGTAACTACATTTTACATGCTTTTTGCACAATTTGACACAATTAAAGCTTAACTGGAAAATACACAAATATTCTGTTCATATTCATGTTGATTTAAAAAAAAAACTTGTTACTTTACTCACTCATCTTGTATGGAAGCACACTAACTTTTGGTAAAGGTGCAAAAATTGTTGACCATTAGCGATGTTGTCGCACTGCAGGGTAGTCAGAATTTGTGTTAAAACATATAAACATATATAAATACATTTCACAAAATATGTATTGATGTTTATTTATTTCTTTGTTTTGTTATTAAAAAATAAAAAATATATGTGTATGTATGCATGTATATACAGTATATACAATATATATATATATATATATATATATATATAGATAGATACATACACACACCCAGATTT
>NW_015547688.1:2039915-2046616 GCF_001515605.1 Sinocyclocheilus anshuiensis
TAACAGAGAGAGAGAAAAAAAATGAAATCTGTTAGTTTGAATAAAAATCAACCCCTGGGACATTAAAGTGCCTGCAGTTGAAGAAACTCCCACATATTGTTGTATGACTAACTCTGCATTTATCTAGTAAACCTCAACTGGGTCAAAGAAGAAAAAGGGTTTAAGCATAAAAACAATGTGTAATACTGCTTTAAATTGTTGTTGTTTTTCCCAAAAAAGATTTAAAATGTTTTCTGTTTAATTTAATTGCAATTTTGTTTTTGTTTTTCCGAGCAAAAAATAAATATCATACATTTTTTCCTGATCTACAGAAGACATCCACTAAAATGTCATTCAGTGTAACCTTCTTGTCAGGCGCATATTTACAACAAAAATCTATTTATGACATATTAAAAGACTAATTACTTACACCCCAAATACTAATTATTTGTAATTTTACATTTTTAAAATTTGCCACTATCCTAGGTTTTGCCCATTTGTCAGTAAGAAGTTTTACTCATTTAAAACACAATAAAATTTAATATGCTCCCTTATTCTTTTATATATTTTAATATGTACAAGTCAGAATAAGCACGTTGTTTGACTTTTTACATAAATACTGTGTTACATTGAATGACAATGTAACATTATTTTAACCAAATTTTATTCTCCAAAAACTTATTTGAAACCTTAAAGGAACATTCCACTATTTTTTAAAATAGGCTCATTTTCCAACTCCCCTAGGGTTAAACAGTTGAGTTTTACCGTTTTCAAATCCATTCAGCCGATCTCCGGGTCTGGCGGTAGCACTTTTAGCTGTAGCTTAGCATAGACAATGAAATCTGATTAGACCGTTAGCATCTTGCTCAAAATCTCACCATGGGTGCAGCAGCAAAGTTCCTTGATTATTACGCCGGAATGAGAGTATCAATATCAGAAAATCGCAACTTTTCATTTTCCGTCGGTCTTAGTACACGATGTAACTACAGAAGAGTCAAGTTTTAAATAGGAAAAATATAGAAAGTTTGACTTCACCTGTTCTTATCTGGCCCACAGAGCCATCACGATTTTTCAAGCTCTAATTTACTTCCTCTCAAAGGTGGGTCGAATGTAGTCACGTTGCTCGAACGAAGAAAACCACAAACGGCAGTTTATCGTTACGTGCCACTTCAGACAGACATGTAAAAAGTGAATGAATTTCAAGTGCGCCCTTTATGCCATTTTTAAAATGCAACAAATCTTTTCAGCGGGCCACAGAGGTTTCACTATAAATGTTCCACCTCCACTATCAGTCTTCCATTATTTCTGTTTACTGGATTCTCTCCCTGCTGGGAACCCCTGTGGCCTCTGGCTAAAGAATCAAGTTTGGCTCCAGACAACACCCACTGAAAGGCAAGGCTGTTGATTTCCAGCTTGAAATTCTGTCAGTGCGTTGCTGTTGTATGACTTGCTGTCTCAATCTCTCTTTTTTTGTTTGCCTGTGGACAAGTATGTCCTTATCTTTATCAAGAATTAGCAGCATTTATCTTAATATGCATTATAATTCCCGCAGAGTGCACATGTACATGGATGATTCTCGAACTAAGCGACACTTTTAGCATGTGGATTTGTAAAAAATAAATAATGTCCAACAGTGGAGGTATATGCATGACTTAAGAACTGTTTTTTGTCCCATTTATATTTCTAGAAGTCAAGAATTAGTCGAGTTACATTTTCACCACATTGTGTTTAATAGCATGTCGTAACTACATTTTACATGCTTTTTGCACAATTTGACACAATTAAAGCTTAACTGGAAAATACACAAATATTCTGTTCATATTCATGTTGATTTAAAAAAAAAACTTGTTACTTTACTCACTCATCTTGTATGGAAGCACACTAACTTTTGGTAAAGGTGCAAAAATTGTTGACCATTAGCGATGTTGTCGCACTGCAGGGTAGTCAGAATTTGTGTTAAAACATATAAACATATATAAATACATTTCACAAAATATGTATTGATGTTTATTTATTTCTTTGTTTTGTTATTAAAAAATAAAAAATATATGTGTATGTATGCATGTATATACAGTATATACAATATATATATATATATATATATATATAGATAGATAGATACATACACACACCCAGATTTAAAGTCTAAGTTTCTGGCACAGGCAATCTATACAAAACCATCTATTCATAAAACATCTTTTTAGAAAAAAATAAAAGTTAGCTTTTAAACTTTCCAAGATCATTTTAATGTGACATTCATATAACAGAGAGAGAGAAAAAAAATGAAATCTGTTAGTTTGAATAAAAATCAACCCCTGGGACATTAAAGTGCCTGCAGTTGAAGAAACTCCCACATATTGTTGTATGACTAACTCTGCATTTATTATTATTATTATTATTATTATTAGTAGTAGTAGTAGTAGTATTATTAGCATGTTATCTGGTATTCCTAGCTAGTAGTTTTTTTAATTTTTTTATATTCTCAATTTAATCAAGTTTGTATAACAATTTATTTATTTTTTTGAGTGAGTAATTAAAGGGATCGTTCATTCCAAATGGAAAATTCTGTCATTATGTTTTTCCAAACCCATAACTAGGAGCATCATGACTGGTTATGAGACATAAATATGGAAGCCCGTTTCCGCCACTGTTGAGAAAAAAATATGATTACTTTAAGTCAGGGGTAGGCAAGTTCGGTCCTAGAGAGCCGCAGTCCTGCAGAGTTCAGCTCCAACCCTAATCAAACACACCTGAACAAGCTAATCAATGTCTTCAGGATTACTAAGGCTATAGGCAGGTGAGGTTTTTTTTTCAGGATTGGAGCTGAACTCTGCAAGACTGCTGCTCTTTAGGACCGAACTTGCCTACCCCTGCTTTAAGTCATAATAATGAGAAAGTTTATTGTAATAATGACTTATTTTCTCAAAATAACGAGAAACTTTCTTGAAATGTTGAGAAACTTCATTATGAGAAAATAAGTAATTATTTAGAGAAATGTTGTCAATATTTCGAGAAAATAAGTCAATATTTCGATAAAGTTTCTCATTATTTCGAGAAAGTTTCTCATTATTATGAGAAAATGTCATTATTTCGAGAAAGTTTCTCATTATTAAGAGAAAATAAGCCATTATTTCGAGAAAGTTTCTCATGTAAATGATTGCAGAATTTGAATTCTCTTAAAGGGGTCATATGATGGGATTTCAATTTTTCCTTTCTCTTTGGAGTGTTACAAGCTCTTGGTAAGAGAGCTTGATAAGCTCACCAAATATTCAGATGTGTGCAGTACATTTTATGGAGGACTGTTTCCTGATCCTGGGAGAGTAGACTACAATGCCGGCTGTTCTGACTCACAGCCTGTAAGTACGTTTTTTATATTTAAAGAATTTGCCACTGACGATTCAAAGTTTTGAGCAGTGTAGAGTAGCGCTTGTTGTTTGTCATTTCTCCGATCACAAATGCAGGCATGGTTTTATGTTTACGCGGCGCGATGCAACACGTAAAAAAAACAGTAGAAGTCATTATAATCCGTAATTATGTCCCCACTGTATGCAACAAATGCCTCGTTTATAATGGGTTTTAATGTTTTTGTCTCATCGCTCCGCCAGGGCATCATCACAGTATGGTGAGGGGCGTAACAGTTCCAGCACATGCTTGAGGTATTCGGCCAATCATAACGCACTGGATAGCTGGCCAATCAGAGCACACCTCGCTTTTCAGACCGATGAGCTTTGTAAAAATCTACACGTTTCAAAAAGGCGGGGCATAGAGGAGAAACAATAATGTACAGTATGTGGAAAATAATGTGTTTTTTGAACCTTAAACCGCATAAACACATTTCATTACACCAAATACACAAAATAATGTTCTTTTATTAACATCATATGACCCCTTTAATGATAACATTAGTATTTTCTCAGCACTTCATTAAAGAATGTCTGATATTGTGATCACTATCTGAAGTTTTTCTATAGTAACTTTTAATGATAGTGAGCAAGCATGCGATCGTCATGAATTATTCTTCAGCTGCAGTCCTCATCTGTAACTGAAAAGACAACATAGCCGAGAGGAAACCATCAGTAATGTTTAGTATATTTCGCAACGTCTGCACATCACCTACTGCTTTCCACTTTCTAATAAAACTTGCCCACTGGTAATGGATGAATTTTTTTCTTTTTTTCTTTTTCTTTCTTTCTTTCTTTCTTTCTTTCTTTCTTTCTTTCTTTCTTTCTTTCTTTCTTTCTTTCTTTCTTTCTTTCTTTTTCTTTCTTTCTTTCTTTCTTTCTGAGGGCTCAGGAGACTGATGTGTTAGCATGAGGTAACTTGTCACTACAAATAAGGGAGACAAATTGGAGCCTGTGCATTGAAGCATCTCCCTCCCTCCCTCCCTTCCTTTTTAGAAATCATGGCATGCCATAATCTTTCAGTTTTTCTGTTTGTATTCTGAATGCCAGATTCCAAATGCTGCGACATGGGGGTACAAATCCGAAAGCATCATATAAATCAATGTTTTCATTCGTTTGTGGAGAGGATTTCATGTTACAGTCAAAATCCTGTAAATCAAAATCAGATGAGATGCAAAATGTAATGCCAGGTTGAAAGGAGCAAGGCAAATTAATAGTTGCATTTATAACTTGTCAGAATTGACTTAACACATTTCCATTAGCCAATTGCTTACTGCTACAGCACTAAAAGCCTAGGCATGTAAACATATTTCAGGGATTGCAATTCCTCTCATGATATGATCATTGTGCTGTATGGAAGCACCTCAAGCTCCATTTACTAATCAAACAAAGATGGTTTCTCTGCATGAACAAACATGGTACCTGTCTTAGAGTCCGGATTAAACCAGATGTTTCACCTTCAACTAGAATATTTCTGAATGAATTATTCCCCTGATAAGCTTTGGTTATGCAATAATCATCTGAAGCTTAATTTGAAAAGACTTCAGTCATGCAGCTCAGTCAAAACTGATATCAAACATCTGAAATATTTATTGCATTATTTACAATTCTTTATGGGAATTATGCATCAGGTTGAACCTACCTTGATGCTTTATTAACCACTTGATTAATTTGTATGTCAAAAAGACGATAATTATGACCACGGAAGCGTTTGCCAGATACCATTTCATGAATAAATTGTGTTTTATTGTGTAAAAGTGTTGGAAAAGCATGCTATATAGAGTTTTGCTCAACAGCTGACTCATGCAGGTTTTTTGTTGTTTCAGACATTCTTCTTTATGATTTATTCTGTGCTTTATTATTATTATTTTTATAATAACCACATATTTATTCGCAAACCATGTGGATTGAGTCGAAAACAGAAGATTGTGCAACATAGGGAGAGGGAGTTTTCTGATATGTACAGAGATTTATCAGCCCACACAAATGGAGGCCTGCAGTTTAACACTCTCTATGGCACTTGTAACATATCTAAAGAAAACATGCATTATTCAGGGCTATAATCTGTATGCAACATTAATCAATGTGCGTTTTGACAGGAGGTGTCAGTTTCTGGGTGCCGGGTTTGACAGATTGAATTGGATTGTTATTGTCTGTGGATGTTGTTAAGATGCTTTTGCAGTCTTGCTCGGTGACAATTTGTATTTCAGATAACAAGAGTAACCGGGGCCGTCGATGAGTGACATATGTTCACACATGGTGAGTCTAATTAAGGAACAGTTTGCCCTCAGGCCTTCCAAGATGTAGAGGAGTTTGTTTGTTGAACAGATTTGGAGAAATTCATCATTACATCATGTGCTCACTAATAGATCCTCAGTGAATGGGTGATGTTTTTATCGGCTGTTTGGACTCTCATTCTGACGGCAACCATTCCTATGAAGAAACAAATTCATCTTGGATGGCTTGAGGGTGACTATTTTCAGCAAATTTAAATTTTTGGCTGACCTTTTCCTTTAAAAGCACCAGAAGAAACATCTTAGACCTATACATTGTCTCGTGACCCTTAGTGGACAGTTCTTTGTTCTTTGGTTATTTCAGGAGAGAAAACACCCAACATAACCTCCACCCCCCTAGCACTTAGAATGATTAGCTGTTGCATAACCTTTAACAGTGCCAAAGGGTTAAAGCCCAGTTTTAATGTAATACGTACATTAATGAGCCTCGGCAGGTTTCTTGGGCTGTAATCCAAAAGAACAATTTAGGAGAATTATGGGAAGCACATTAAGTTGTCAACATCACCGTTCACTCCGTGAAAAGCTGAAGCAACATGTTATTAAAATGAGCAGAAAATCAGTGCTTCACCTGTGTGTAGCATGAAGTGATAAGACACAAAAGAACTGTCATTACCTTTTCTATTGGTGTCCATTTCTTATGTGAGCTTGAGGAGATCTTTTCACTGTTGGTTTTTGCCCTGCTCTGATGGTTTTAAAAATGTTGGTGACATGTTGCTTCATTGTGCTGACACCCAGTACGTTATGACATGATGAGTAGGCTATCTAAACCTGCTGTAACGTGACAAAATGCTCTAGGAACAGCGGTATTGACCCTCATGGCTGATAACAATAAAAAGGGATTCCAAATTAACATTCACAGCATCATTCTGTTGCATCTTGGTAATGATTCCATTCCTGTACTCAGGGTAGAGACATGAGAGCACATACCAAACATCAGTGCCAAAGAAATGAAACCCCTTATGTGCGTGCTTTGAATATACAATAAAACATTTATGGCATTAGATCGATATTTTTCAGCCTATTTATA
>NW_015547688.1:2047692-2077093 GCF_001515605.1 Sinocyclocheilus anshuiensis
ATATATGTATATATATATATATATATAAACTGCATATAGAATAGGACAAGATATTCATAAAATGCAAAATGTTGAAAATGTAAAAGGAGTCCTGAGAAACAATACAAGAACACATACCTACAGTATAATGTATAATACACTTTTTTTGGAATGGAAAATTAGCATACAAATAGTGCTTACTACACAGTATATATTGAAATTAAGTGGGTTGTTGGTCTGTTCTGGTAGGGTCATGGACACAGTGGGGGGAAAATAATGCTAAATGCAAATAATAATAAGCATTTTAGTAGTATTTCTGTTTAGTAATATTAATCATAACGCCTACGGTACCAATGTACAGTACCAACACGATTATTCTGCCTCCTTCAGGTTGCGGCATGTGTCATTTTGTTGTCCAAATATTTAATGATTTTTATAATTTAAATGTAATGAACATTACTAATTACTAATTTTTCAGTCTTGGCCTTTGGATATTTTTTCCCTCAAGCTCCATATTCTCACTATCATACTAAATGGGCCATTAAAGCCTGATGTTTTAATTATGACACAAAACATAAAACACATATGGATTGTTTATTTTTTTATTTAGATTTTGTTTATAAATTAGATGAATTTAATTTAATTAGATTAGATAAAAAAAAAAATAATAATATTAGTCTAAAGGTGCAACTTTTCCATTTCAAACAAATAGATTTTTATTGTGTCTATTTTATTATTATTATTTTTTATAACTATTATTTCATATGTCACAATGCATGAGTGAATTGCAGTGGGATGCCTTTCAGTGTTTGTTTCTGTGTTTAGCCAACATAAAACTCACCTTGTCCCTTGAAGCCCGTTTACCTTTCATTCTTTTCAATATCTTTTATTGCTTTTTGTGAAAAATATAAAACATATTAAATCATTTACAATAACTTGCTCATCACCAGAGAATAAGTCTGGCACTGGAGCTGCTTTTCGGTTATTTGTCGTTCATGATCTAGGCTTGCTTAAAGTTCCTTTCTATCAAAATGCTGGGCTGAAAAGTTGAAAACTCATGTTGAAAGGAGGAATGTGGTGGAGGTTTCCTTTAATAGATCCCCATCCCCCCACTCCCCTCATGATTATTATTTTCTCCCACGCACCTGCTAGTAACGCAGCATCTATGCAAATGCACTGCACATTCTTTTCAACAAATCAGTGTTGGATTGAGGCATCTCTGCCTTTGAAGTGACTGAGGAAGCGGCTGGCGGTTCCCCTGGTGATCCAGCCGCTGATAGTGAGGGATGCTAAGGAAAATTGTCCTTGTAGGACAAGCTGATCTAAACTCAAAGTGTCACAAGTGCAGCTCTTTGGTTTAGCTGATAGAATGAGATGAGCTGGCTGTACTCATGAGGGAGACCCCGGTAGAATGGCTACTTAAAAAACATGAAAGTAGCCCCAAAGGAACTGGACATGTCAGAGCTGGACATCTTCAGTGAAGTACCAACCAAACAACTAATCCTCCAAGCTCTTGATCGTTCTCACAAACCGTTCTCTGCTACTCTAACCTTATGTGATTGGTAAGGTTAGTGAAGATAAATCAAGAATGGGTACATATATATGGAGCACTGAAAGTCAAAAATGAAGAGTCTGTCATTCACTCACCCTCGTGTTGTTTCAAACCTGTATGACTTATTTTCTTTTGTGGAACATAAAAAAATATATTTTTGGGGGAAAATATTGTGTGCTTGTGTGTTTGTTTGTTTGTTTGTCCAAACAATAAAAGCCAATTGACCCTTTGCAGGGAGTTTGATTGACTGGCCATGTGACCAATCATAACCATTCCACACCCGAATCCACCATTTTGCCGACAAACAAACCAGACAGGAAAGTAGATTAACGTAGATGGACTTGAACTTGAAAAATGGTGTTTATTGACGTCTTTCCACAGTTGAAATAAAATACCTTCTGATGTAAATTCATGTTTATTTCATGCTGTAACTAGTAAAGAGGAAGAGAGGATCAGTTCATGTGCTGCTTGTCTTTTTTAAAGAAATTCAAACAATAAATACCGTTTTGTGGCTCTTTAATTACAGATCACTGTAGCACTTCAGTTCAAGCGCGTGAACCAATCATCTCTTTACAGAATGAAATAAACATGAATGAACATTAGTGTTACGGGACGAACGAGACGTGAGAAGTGCAGATCCATTTGCAAGCTTTAATTAAAAGACGTGATCAGAAACAGGCATGGGTCAGACAATGGCAAATTGTTATGTAGAAGACAAGGCAAGAGCAGTCCGGTAAACAAGCGAGGGTCAGTCGACGGTGAACGTAATCCAACAGGGCGTGACTAGAGGAATAATCCAGGTACAAGGCAAAGGTCCAGGCAGGGGCAAACAGTATCCGAACAGGGCAAGACGAGAGAGGTAATCCAAAGTACACAGGCAATGATCAGAACACGAGGAAACAGACAAGGCAAGACTAAGATAAGGCTAGAAAACTAAAGCAGGCTCCGTAAGGTAGCTATCAGCTATAGCAGTGATACACGCTAAACAATACTCGGCGATCTGAGCAGGAACTGAGTGGGTGTTATGTAGTGTGTGTGATTGGTTTCAGGTGAGCGTGTGATTAGTGAAATGGTGCATGGGAAATGTAGTCCGTGGTGACGTGCAACACTCAGTGTAGTGAGAGAGTCAATATGATGGACGAGTGACCTCTGGTGGCGATCGGACGGAAGTCCAAGGACCGGATTCGTGACAATTAGAATGTATCTTGTTTCAACCGTGGAAAGATGTCAAAACACACCGCTTTTCAAGCTCAAGTCCACTGATGTTAATCTACTCTCCTGTCTGGTTTGTTTGTCGAACGGAAATGGCAGACTTGGCGTTATGATTGGTCAGATGTCCTGTCAATCAAACTCCCCGCATAGGGTCAATTGGGTTCAGTGTTTTGTGGATACTGTCATACAGGTTCATGTGTAAATGAGGACTCAGTTTTCATTTTTGGGTTGTAATAAATAAGTAATGGAATGGAATAGAGTTACATTACTTTTCAAAAGTTTGGGGTTGTTTCAAGTGTTTTTGAAATAAGTCTCTTATGCTCACACAGGCTGCATTTATTTGATCAGAAAATACAGCAAAATCAGTAAAATTGTGAAATATATTTTAGTTTAAAAATAAAGTATGAAATAACTTTTTTTTTACTGTTTTAATATATTGTCAATATTTTTTCTTATTATGTTGAAAACCATGATTATTTTTTTCAGAATTAATGAACAGAATGTTTAATAAATAAATAAATAAACAGCATTTATGTGACACTGAAATCTTTTTTAAGAATGTAAATGCCTTTCTGAACTCTGAACTTTCTGAAAAAAAACCCAAAAAAAACAATTCTATATACTTTTGAATGGTAGAGTATATCTTAAAACCTTTTTAAACCCCACCCATATCCAGTTGTATCCGTATATATAAAGAGATAATTTTGCAATTGCAACAGTTACATACATGGATAAGGCTTTGCTGCACACTCGTATCTCACACACTGTTTTCTGGCCTGGAAGATAACAAACAAGAAAACATCCCAATGCTGTTATACTTTATATGCACTCTTTATTACGTTGCTCAGCAAGGCAGATTCGAGGACCGGAACTTACTGTTGTATAATAGGATTTATAACTTGGACATCAACTTATATCTTCTGTAAATTCCATAATCATTGCTTGCAGTCAGATCTTAATCACAGGCCTGTAAGCAAGTAATTACAGATCTGGGCAATGATGACATTTTGTTTTCTCTGTGCTACACTGGAGCAGAATCTAATTGTACACAGCATAATTCCACCATTTCACTGCTCTTTTCATCTGCCAATGAGTAGTTTAGTTCATAGAGCCCTAAAGCAGTTGCCTTTACAAGACAGTGAACATAAATCTTAAAAATGCCCCTCAAAACATCATATATATATATATATATATATATATGAACCATTCTGTCTGCGTCCAACTTTTTGATTACAACACAGACTATTGTGCCATGATTGAGTGAGCTTTTAAATAATGATCTACAATATGTTTTTGTGCTATTGTTTTTGATTAATTATTTAAAGCACACAAATTGGCCCGATAGTAACTCCATTGAAATTTAACATCAAATCCTCTAAGTTTTAAATGATCACAAACAGCCGAAACAGTAAAACATCCCTCTCGACTAGAGGATTGTACATTACCGCCAATTAGCATCTGTAAAAAAATGCATTACATCTCAAACAAACATTTAATTCATTACGACTGAGTAAATATTGACAGTTTGAACAGTCTGAATCCATTATGTGGGACACTCTCAAGAACAGAAGTGAAAGCTTAATGCATCTTAAGAACGCCGAAGGATCCCGTAGCAGTAGATGCTGCCGCTGATGTATAAGGTTTACACGCCGCGCTGTGTTCCTCAGTCTCTCCTTAATTGGGATTGATGCTCCACCAAATCAAGGGGAACATTATAGATCTGCCAAAGAACCAGAGATGACAAGATTTACTGAGAGGCAATCTTGTATTTCCTCAGTAGATTTCTTTTACCCAGATGAGCGGTTCACCGAATCGTGCAGTGGAAAGCAAGAACATGCAAAGCAACAGCACTGGAAGTTTCAAGCATTTAGCATTTTTTTTGCAGTGCCTGTCCTTATTGGCTGTTTATGAACCATGAGTGTTAACAATGTTGTGCCACAAATCCAATTTTCAGAATGGCTACACTACAAGCTGAACTCTTCAATGGATGGCCATTGAACATAATCTGAGGTGAAAGTTCAAAGCTTATTTTATGGCGGCCTCTTGCTCATGAAATACGAAAGCATGACTCTAATCTCAAAGCAGCATATGGTTCAAAGCGAGGATTTAATGTTTATCACTTGAAATTAAATTAACTCATGTACAAGCCCAAATCAAAGCCCCAAAATGGCTCTTGCATGTCTTTAATTTTCAAATGTACACTATTATGTCTGTGATGTGTTTCATGTGTGTGAGAGTGAGTGGAGGGAAAAACTAACTAAGACTTTGTGCATTTCATTTAAGTTCATCCCTTTTATATTCGCTTCAGACAGGAACATTGAAAAGAGCTTGTCAAATGCATTACTTGTTCAGAAGTATATTGGTCAAACCATTTACGTGTTCCTTTTCTGAGGCCGTGCAACAGCGCGGTCAAGGAATTTACTTGTGGGACATACTGTATAAATATGACTATAAATCCGCCCCTTGCTGTTTGGTGATTCATGATATGCTCTTTGAGGGTAATTTGAATGATTTTCTGGAGGGAAAATGTACTTACTCTGAGTACTTTTCCTGGTTATGCAAAAAACACACAAGCTTATCGTCTTAATTTATTCAAGTCCATATTTTGCTCATAAAATTACCATTCAAAATGCTTCATATTCACCGACACATTCACCTTATGACCCTCTCAAAGAGCGTAAATGTCCATGGAATTTTAAAGTGGCAGTAATAAGATCTTTTTGTGGCGAGGTTAGAAGGTCCCTTTCTTAATTTAACCATTATGGCAGCAATCAATTGCTGGTCTGTCATGATACAGCTATCTCACTTTATGGTGACATATAATCAAAGTACAAATGGGATTTATATGAGAAATGTGCCCAAAACCATGAGTCAGCTTCCAATATTGACAAGGTTTTCTGCCATGAGCTATTATTTAGATATAAAATTAATTAGTAATGAAAGATGTATGATCCTTTTCATGACTTCTGAATCTTTCATCTCAGGAATCTATTAAAAATGTATTTTGATGATATTTGTATAATATTGATGAATGCACATGAGAAATATCTTGCGATGCATGAACACTTGTGAATGATTTTGGAATCAATTCTTATCTTTTGTATTTCCAGAAGGGCTTGTTCATTGTTTGAGAATGACTGACTGCTCCTGGAGAATCTGTTTCATTTTCATCCTCAGCAATCGGAAGAAGCAAACATCTCAGGTTACGTATGTAACCCTAGTTCCTCGAGGGAACGAGACGCTGCGTCGGAAACGCTAGGGGAACGCCTTCTGTGACCACGCTCTGAATAACATGTGAAATCAGTCCAATAGCCGAGCGGGACGTCACGGGCAGGTGACATCATGACCAGGAAGCTATAAAAGCACGTGCGGCGGAGCCAGCGTCAGCTTCAGGAATGAGGCAAGCGCTGGCAGGGATGCCGGAAGTATGGCAACGAGACGCAGCGTCTCGTTCCCTCGAGGAACCACTTCCAAATCTCTGCCTAGTGTGGAAGACTGCACAGCTAGGGCGAGAGAAGTAGGCGGGGCCCGCCATCCCGAAGGCCAACTTCTGGAGGAGTGAATCTTGATCCCCAAAGGACAGGGGAGATCAGAGGACTTGAGTCTATGGAATAGCATCCTGATCCACCACTTAGCATAAGCTTCTCTGGCCGGAGGCCTCGGCCTCAGCGCACCGCAGAGGAAACGTGTAAGAAGAGGGTGTCTTCCCACTGAATGGCCACCGAGAGGGGCGTGGTAGGCTGCAAAGGCCGCCACGAAGACCTCTAGAGTGGAGTGGGTCAACCCTGCGGATAAACAGGCCTGCAGGAACTCCAGAACTGTACCAAACGGGCAGTTAGCTGGGTCGGGCTGGCGGTCTCCGCAGAAATACAGTTTCCTCATTGAGGGTGCTCTGGATGGAGGATAGTCTCAACACCCTCGGTTGAGGGACCGGAAGTCATGAGTTGTGCCTCCTCAGATGCCACACCCACAGCTTCCACAGCTCCGGGCGGGGGCGCGCCCTCCGCCTGTGAGAGGAGATCTCTCCTGAATATCAATCTCCTCAGAGAAAGACAGGCGGAGCGTCGCGCCCTCTCTCTGGGGGGAAGGACCGCAGCGCGGGCTTCCGAAACCTCGAGAGCGGGCGCCGGATCTGGTGATTAGGAAGCAGATCCATATGCGAAACCCACGAGCACAGCCGCCGCTCCGCCTCGGCGAAAGCGGGGCCGGCACCGCGAGGAACGCTAGTGAAGGCTCCCTCCTCAAAGAGAGCCCTCTGAGAGCAAAGCAAGGCAGTAACAACTGTGCTTCGCTCCCAAGCAAACCATGCACAGGCTGTGTGTATCCCCACTCGTGATATAAGGTTTCTTTGGGCAGGGAGGAACACACAACCTACAACGTGGCTTGCTCTCGCCCTTGAAATGCTTTGTCTGTGCATGAGCTTAGACATAGCTGGAGCTTATAGACTTTCACAATTGACAGACAACAATAAATATGACTGACACACACAGAGCGCTTCGCTGAATGACAGAAAGCTGACGCTGGCTCCGCCGCACGTGCTTTTATAGCTTCCTGGTCATGACGTCACCCGCCCGTGACGTCCCGCTCAGCTATTGGACTGATTTCACATGTTATTCAGAGCGTGGTCACAGAAGGCGTTCCCCTAGCGTTTCCGACGCAGCTCGAGTTCCCGAAGAGGAACTACTGTTCTTTTCTTTGATTAATTTGTTTTTCTTTTTCTTTTTTGTGGTCCAGTTGCGTAACACATTTTAGACTTTCACATAACACAGCCTTGAAAATAGCCAACGTCATTATGACAGACACAATTTATTTACTTTGGGAGATTTCATAAGTCTGCGTCTGTGGTCAGTTGTCAGTTGCTAGATGAATACAGAGTTGAATCCATTGAAGCTCTCGAGTATGAATCTTAGATGAAGAATCTAGACGTGTTCACCCACAGCTATGAAACTTTATTAGCCCCCAAAATCATAGATAAAAGAGATGATTCAGCTAAAATGACACGAGAATGAGACTTGTATATCAAATATATCTTCAGCTCGCTATGTAGGAAAACGTTTTGAACTTTTGATGTACTGACTGGTAAACAGCAATGGCTTCAGTGATATTTTTATGCTAGCTTGCATGTATTCCTCACTCTTAACTTGCCTAGAAATTTTTCAGAATAATGAACTTTTATTTGCAACTTTCCTTTTTCTTTTGTAACATTGTTTTGATGCATGACTCACATTTGGTAAACTTACATTTCACATTGAGACACCCTCACATTGTCCTTTTAAAATGTGTTGGTGCAATGCCGATTTTATTGCAACCATAATGAAGCTCACATCCTAAATGATTGTTTTGTAACCTTTGAGCAACAACAATTCATTATCTTTAGTCTCTAGAAATCATTGCGTTTAAAGATTCACCTTTCAAACTTGTCATAATGACTATACATAAAGATGGTAGCCTGTTTGTTTTGTATTTTAAAACAAATACAGTTCCCTGATAGCCAGGGGCGTAACTTTCGTCTAACAGTTGGGGGGGACAATAAACATAAAATTTCTCAAAAGCAATTTTTGAAGGGGACACAAATAATCCAGCTAAAATTGTACTTATAAAGATATGTACACACAGAGGAAAGCCTTACTACTATTAGTGCAGCAGGGAGACAAATTAGACAACTTCAAGCTGTTGTGGTCACTCCGAGACAGCGCTCGTGGCCGTTGTAGACGTTACTGTCACAGTGTTGCCAAGTCCGCGGTTTTCCCGTGGATTTGGGCTACTTTATCACTGTTGCTGCGGGTTGTTTTTCATGTCCGCGGGTTGAAGCAACCCCAATAACGTGATATTTATCCCTTGGAATGCAAATTTTACCAGGGGACCCCCTCGAAACGCGGTTAGTTTGGGAGAACCTTTTAAGCACCTTTATTTTTAAGAGTGTAAATGTAATTTGTTGCCTTTTGAAAAAAAAGAATAAACTGTAATAATAATAACAATAATCTTTTTTTAAAATATATATTCTTGACCACAAACGACCAAAAGCAATGGTTACAAATTACAAGAATTTCACAGGATTCACCTTCTACCACAAAAGCAAGTAATATTTCTGTTTTTAAAGTCATTTGCATAAAACAACTATACTTTTTGAAAAATAAGGTATGAAGGCTTTTGAAAAACAAGCTGCAGGGAGAATATCATCCTCCCCCAGATGATGGCTTATGATGCATGTATGGACATCCTGCTTGGTTAGAACATAATTTGCCAAGTAGCAAAACACAAGAAGCATAACTAGAAACTGCACTGAGGCCAGCAGCAAAATCCCAAATACTAATAATGTAAATTCACTAACTAATTGGCCCCACACCATCTGTTTCCAGATTGAATAATGAGAACTCTTGTGTTGGCATTTTTGTGCAAAACGTTCAGAGGCTGATATATATTTATTCATTCAATCCCAGCAGAGTGTGCTCAAGTTATGCAAAACTTCAAAAAATCCAAAATATTAGCTGTAATAAATCAAAGAACCATTATGGCAGTGAGTTGATTTCATCTGCTTTGAGAGGTTGTCTTTGATAAGTAGACAGTGGTGTCACATTCTCAGCGCTACTGATTGACTGATAATTTCCCGTCTGGATGTTCCGATGGGTGCCGACTCCTCATCAGTCTTGCAGGTTGTCCTAATCCCTGCACCTCTTAATGGCTGGCTGCACCGTATGATTGCATGCAGATGAAGGAACCTGATAAAGTCATTATAGACATACGCATAACGGCTGGCCTTCTACCGTTTGAGTCTCACGTATTAATGATCTGTGTGAAAGCAGCCCTTATTTCACAAAGTGCGAGACGAAGGAGGGAATTCAATAATAAGAGTGAATTGTGCCAACTGATGGCGCCGTGCTGTCTAGGTTGTTTTAGCTCCCGATTCACTAAAGGAATTATGCAAATAGGGTAACAATGCGAACACATCCACAAAATCTGTGCTGGCTGCAATTTGCACGATGCCCAATCTTGTGGGCTGGTTCTGAGTAGGTTGTGGAGGATGCAAACTATCGATGTGACATACTTCACTGGGACTTTACAGCATCATCCACCACTGCGATCCATTGAGCACCTAAATCAGCTCTTCTTTAACATGCAGAAAGTGCACTTGTCTGCACAGCATGTCTGGATATATAGTTGCTTAACACTCTTCTCCATAATTTGATCATCAATTGATAAATAACTACTGCCATAGAAAATGAAAGAGCTTCATTCACTAACCATGCATACATTTGTCAAATCTGACAGAGATTATGATGCATCAAATTTGCAAATTTTTCTTTCTACATAGTTTCTCAAATTTAGAACCAGCTAGTCCTACACATATGTACGCAAAAATTACATAAGTCTACTGACAACTGTTTGAGTTTTATTTTTTTTAAATGGCTTGTACAGCTGCCAATTTAATGTATCTATATAAAAACTCAGATGATGTACAAAAAGCTGGTATGTCCTGGTTTTGGGCCTGATGGTATGTTATGAGTGCTGCTGGCAAGCAAGAATTCATCATCATTAGCACAAGGGTAAGGGGCCATTCCAAGTGTGCCATATAACGCTTTTCCACCGGGGCTGGTGCTGGAGCCGGAGCCCAATTAGGAACTGGGCTGTGCTTTTCCACTAAAAAACTCCTGGACCGGTGCCCAGATCCTGGTTCCGAACCGGCCCCGAAACCTTGCTGGTCTCGAACAAAGGAACCTATGACGTCAGTAAGCGGAGCTTCCACTACAGACTGCAGTTTGAAAAGGAGACATTTTTAAAGGCCGTTGGAGTTCAGGTAAATTGACAACATTAATAACAACAATTAAATATGTCAGTTCAGCAGTGGTCAGGTTCCAGGTCTGGCACCAACTCCAGTGGAAAAGTGGTATACGATGCCCTGAAAAGTGATGTTTCGATCGCCCCTGGTGGCTGGCTGCAGTATAGGTCATAACCCCCGCCTCCTTGACAGATTTTAAAACACTGGGCATCACACACTTACCGACTTTGTAATAATCACAGAGGAAAAACTGGCCATCATACACTAAACTACCGAGGATCAAACACTACCAGACTTTAAAGTTGTTCCAATCACAACAAACTCACAGAAACGTGTGCCTTGTTGTTAGGGGACGCATGACAAATGAAAACAATGTGTTCTAAGATCGGCTCAAAATATCAAACATGTCTGTGACCATAATAGTCTACACGATTTTCTATGAAACCTGTCAACTCAAATCTGCAGACTGGCTCTGGCTTTTGGCAACTAGCACCAACTTCTCCAGACTGAAGATTGGCGGAAAATCAGGGCAAACAGCCTTAATGCGCATGACACTGCAAATTATGTGAGATGGCTCCTACTACCGTGTCTACACTGAACGCAATTGTTGCAACATTATCGTGTTGCAACAACTTGAGGCTGTCTGCACTGGACGCAACAAAATGACAATGGGAAATCCATTTCTTTTTATAAAATGAATCACGAGGACTTGTCACACTGGGTCACATGACCATAAACAAAATTACTTCTTTAAAGTGACCATCACATGCACCCTTCACTAACGGACTTATAGAAGGGTCTTTGTAAAGGGAATCAGGCATTCACTTTCGTTTGGAACACCCCTACAAATGGTTTCCCCTTCCTGAAGTGACCTTTAAGTATGCAAAAACTTTACTTATAAATTACCACCCTATAATGGGTTCTGTTGTCTTTTTGTAAAAACTAATTTATGCACATACACACCTGTTGCAGATATGCATATTATTAGTGAATAAGGCCCAATGACATGTCTCCGTACTGAATTACCACATCTGTTTAGTGAATTCACTCCAGTTTCAAAAGGAGGATAGAAATACACCTTCCTCTTTTGATTCTATTAATAAAATTCCTCACCTGCCCTGCACATGAAAGCAAGAGAGAAAATAAGATATTTGTATATTTCTTTGCAGCAGCTTCAAAATTGGTCCTGTTTCTTTGGAAGGACTTTTAACTCACATTTATTTGGATTAATGGATTTAAATTTACATGGAGCTGTTTGCACAAATCACACTATCTGCGAATCTTTGGGTGTAACAGCTCCGATGCCCACTGCAGAATGACAATGACGCTTGAGGCCGTCAGAGCACAAACAATTACTGTATTGACAGAGAAGTGTTGACTGAGGCACGTTGAAACAATGATAAAGAGTTTGAACGGTCGTTTGGTATTTGGGGTGGGTGGAGATATTAAATCAATATCATTACATATGCACATACACCACAGACATCACATGTGATGGACATTTGCATATTAATGAATGCTAATGTTTCATGGACTTGTGCACAATATTCTAAGATTAATGCGTATTTGAAATGAATAGCACTTGAGCTTTTTTACCTTCACCATATGCGTTTTAATCATAGAGAATGACTTTGTATTGACCAGGATGTCAGGGACATAATGAAAGCCAGCCTTCCTGTGCATGACCCTGTTTTAATTTATTTGAACAAGCTACTTCACATTGTCATTAAGGATTGTAGCTGCGGTGTGCGGTGTAACGACTTGTAACAAACTAAACATGAAGATTCATAGTTAATGCGTTGCATTTTAATAGTAATAAAACCGACAGCACAGAATAATGACTACGCCATTGTGTTCATTTGAATATGCATACTTTTATAGACAGAGCATATACATATGCAATGAATGAGAAAGTGAAGGTCATGTTCCGATTCAGAGAATGAATAAAGCATAAGACGGGATGCCTAAATCTGGTGACTTTTATAGTTTGTCTTATTATTATTTTAAGGGTTTTATAAATGATAGATACATACATATTAATGATAGTATTATAATAATATAATAATAGTACTTACATATTTATTTAGATTGTAAATTGTGTACTTCTGCATCAGAAGATGAATGAGTGTGTAGTTGAGATTAATTAATTAATTGATTAATTTAATTTAAATTAATTTAATTAATTAATGGGAATACTAACACTGCATTCTCCAGCTTTTATAGAACTCCTTGGTCTCCACAAACACCCTTTTGGTTGATGATCAAGGAACAGACAAATTTTAGCACATGGAGGAACTGTTCACTCTTGATCATTTGCAATATTTAGTAAGAGGCAAACACACCTCCAGCTATACCTGGCAGCATTGAAGGTTGGTGCATGTAGATTGGGCAATAGCTTCAGGCTTTCTGTGATCAAAACTATCTCACACCAGCAGGTCGTGGGGTTGGTATTGGTCTGAACTGATGGGCATATCTGAACAGGATTGACCACCTCTTGGCCTCTCTCTTTTCATCAGACACCACAAGGCTTGACCCAAATATCCCCTGACACAATATGTCTGTCAAGTGAACTGCCTCCTCTTATTGTTTTTTCATGGACTCAAAAAGAGGAAACCTGTGCCATTTCCGCGCTTATATCATCGCAAGCCAAAGGGCCACAGGGTACACAAATCCACAGCATATTGCAAGTAGACTTTTAATGACTTGATATTTTCTGTACCTTTTTAATGTACTCCAGCCAATTAGGACAAGCACAGAGAAAGCTGATAAAAAATACCATGAAGAAAAAAAAAATCACATGAAAATCAGCTGAAAAGAGTCCAAAGAACATTAACACTGACGTGCATGTGCATTGCAACATGCATTAAATGGGACTGAATGATTCAAAAATGTCACAAATATTCGCTATATAGAAAAAAACAATTATATTGGGAAAAACAACAACAACAAAAACCTCCACAAAAATTTGAAGCAGCACAACAATTTTCAACATTGATAATAATCAGAAATGTTTCTTGAGCAGCAAATCAGCATATATTAGAATGATTTCTGAAGGATCATGTGACACTGAAGACTAAAGTAATGATGCTGAAAATGTAACTTTGCATCACAGGAATAAATCGCATCTTAAAATATTTTAAAATAGAAAACAGTTATTTTAAATTGAAAGTCTATTTAATAATATTGTATTTACAGTATTTTCGATCAAATTAAGAGTAAACTTCTTTCAGAAACATTAAAAACTCTTACTGCTCCCAAACTTTTGAACGGTTGTGTTCACAGAAAGTTAAGTCATTAGATGTTTTTTGGGGAGCTCTTGTGAAAGGAACCAGATCAGGGGTGAGTTTCCCAAAAGCATTGTTAGCTAACTATGGTACTTAGTTTCATTGAAATCTATTGGTAACGACGGAACTTGCAACCATAGTTGCTTTTGGGAAACGCACCCCAGTTCAGTTCAAAGTACAAATCATTTAGTTTTGTGAACCGAATCAACCATTCATTAAAAAGATCTGACTCAAAATAATGATTCTTTCATGGATCAAACATTGCAAAAGAGAGCTATGGCAGCTTTTCAGCCAACATTTTCTGTCTATTTTTCACATAAAGCTTCAGCATTTGGTGCTTCTTGAAACTTGAAATCTAAATCCCCCTTCACTGTAATTGCATTGCAAAGAATGTCCAGTAAAAGTCCTCAGAGTTTCTCCATTTGAATTCCACAAAAGAGTATAAGGTCATACAGGTTCGGACCGACATGAGGGTAAGTAAATGATGACACATTTTTTTAGGTGATCTATTCCTTTAACTAACTGCCTCCTCCGATCTGGTCTGTGATCTCCACTGACCATGTGTTTCTCAGCCTCTGCATTTCTCTTCTCTTGTAGGTTGAGCAGCAGCAATTTACTGACTAGATAAGGCTGACTGTTAAAAAATAATCTCCTCAGGAGCAACAGCAAACCAACACATCGCCATGAGTCACCCTGAACTTTCCAATCACAGTTAAATAGGAAGAAGTTATCCTGACATGAAAGATCAAGGCTTTCCGAACTGCCCTAAAAGAGTTCTTCACACGAACTTGCCTTGTTTTGATTATAAACACATGCTTCAACGTCATAAATAATAGCCTAGTTGTTTTCACTTTATGAACACGCTCATATACGCATGAAACAGAATGACGTCTGTTAGAACAGGGTGGGCTGATGTGGCTATAAAAGAATGATGAGCACCGATCCACTCCCATGTTACCATGGTGCAAACAGAGTTGTACTCAATGTTTCATCTTTGCTCAGGTGCCCGGTAGGCTTTTCACTCCACTGCTTCCATATGCTGCATTCTTCACACATGAGAGCCACGGGGGCCTGAGACAGGACAGGAGCCGCTCTCAATAGACATGTCCCCACGCTCACTCTGTCTCCAGGGCTTCTGGCGGGTACATGTGTGAGACTTCATCCACACGGAGCACTGAACCTATCTTCTACATATGGTCTGTAATCTGTCTCTGGAATGACACACACCTGGAAAAGAACAGACCGTGGATGACAAGTGTTGTGCGAGAAGTGTGGATTTATGTGTGGTTTTATTTGTGATAGATTCTGCCAGGTCGCATGAGTCATTCGCGACAGACAATGTGATATAACACAGTACATCATGTGTAAAAGGCGGCATTAAAACAAGAAACTAATGATGCACAGACAAATATTTCCAAAATCAAGTAGTCATGTCAGTTATAGCCATTTATGAACAAATCAGTATGTTGTTATGTAAAACAAGTGGAAACGATTAGACTTCAAAAATGATTAGTCATTGGACATTGTTAGCCGTGTCTCTTATTTTATTTCCTTTAAAGTACTGGTACTAAAAAATATTTAAAGGGGTAGTTCACCACAAAATGATAATTCTGTCATCATTTACTCACCCTCATGTCATTCCAAACCTATGAGTTACTTTCTTTTGCTGAACATAAAAGAAGATATTATGAATAACGTGGGTAACCAAACAGGTGATTTACTTCCATAGCATGTAAAAAAAAAAAAAGAAAAAAAAATACTTTGGAAGTCAATAGAGACCACAAACTATAAACACATGAGAGCCACGGGGGCCTGAGACAGGACAGGAGCCGCTCTCAATAGACATGTCCCCACGCTCACTCTGTCTCCAGGGCTTCTGGCGGGTACATGTGTGAGACTTCATCCACACGGAGCACTGAACCTATCTTCTACATATGGTCTGTAATCTGTCTCTGGAATGACACACACCTGGAAAAGAACAGACCGTGGATGACAAGTGTTGTGCGAGAAGTGTGGATTTATGTGTGGTTTTATTTGTGATAGATTCTGCCAGGTCGCATGAGTCATTCGCGACAGACAATGTGATATAACACAGTACATCATGTGTAAAAGGCGGCATTAAAACAAGAAACTAATGATGCACAGACAAATATTTCCAAAATCAAGTAGTCATGTCAGTTATAGCCATTTATGAACAAATCAGTATGTTGTTATGTAAAACAAGTGGAAACGATTAGACTTCAAAAATGATTAGTCATTGGACATTGTTAGCCGTGTCTCTTATTTTATTTCCTTTAAAGTACTGGTACTAAAAAATATTTAAAGGGGTAGTTCACCACAAAATGATAATTCTGTCATCATTTACTCACCCTCATGTCATTCCAAACCTATGAGTTACTTTCTTTTGCTGAACATAAAAGAAGATATTATGAATAACGTGGGTAACCAAACAGGTGATTTACTTCCATAGCATGTAAAAAAAAAAAAAGAAAAAAAAATACTTTGGAAGTCAATAGAGACCACAAACTATAAATATATTACTTGGTATAATTTGGTTGACCATACTCATTGACTAGTTCAGAGCAATTACTTTGATAATTCAAGTAAAACTGAATGAATGAATAAATAAATAAATAAATATTTGATGAAAAAACAAACAAATGAAAGCTAAACAGTAATGTAAAAAGCGAATAAAAATGACAAAAGCATATAAAAAAATAGTAAAACTTAAACTAAAAGTCAAATGAAAAACTGAAATGATAAAATAAGTCAATTAAAAATATTTAAAAAAATATAAAAACTATCAATATGCTTCAAAACAACATTTTGTACACTTCTCATCTTATATAATATGAGCAATAAGCCAAAAACAAAAACTTGAGAGAGAAAAAAATAGATAATCTTGCTAATTGTTTAGTCAACCATCCTGAGTCACCCTTGGATGCAACGCTGTATAATTGGTTTAGATTCCAGTTTTTTGTTGGGAATGCTTGTATATCATCGCTCCATCTAGTTTGCTGAAAACTTAATGGACTTTGCTTTTAGCTCCAGAGCTTTGTATTAAGGAGTGTGGTGAAGCAGTATAGAGTGCAGTGTCTGAACCTGTGCCCTCACCAGTCTATCCTGATAAATACTGTACAATCTTCAGCCCACTTCACATTATACTCTTCCATCAGCCCATTTGCGTGGTCTCTGCAGCAAACAACTCACTACTTCTGCTGTAAATAGCCAAGAAGAAACATTTCAAACTACAAAAAGGTTCAGTGTTTTGTGCTAAACACATGTGTTTGCAGGTATTCAGAGTTATACCATAACCCGCGAAAAGGTTCACTTTAGAAAGTCTTGTTAGTGGAATATGCACAACCTCACCTGCATATAATATACACATATTGACACCCAGACACATATTACTGTATTTAATGGTACTAGAATGGGAAAACTGGAGACCTTTTTCAGTAAAAGTATCTAATGAGAAATTGTGTGCATACTTTTCAGTGCCCAATTTGAACGTATGCATAGTTTGTGCAGCAGGTCCCTGATGTTCCAAACATTCTGATTATATGGAGATACATTAAGTCACTTTTTTGAAAGTAAACACCAGTTCATGCAGCCCATATTCTCTGTTTTATGTTAATCACTTGCCTTGTCTGGTAATGCAAATGTTTGCTGAAGGCTAGAGTGAAAAAGCACCTCCCCAACAGCACACAGGAGGTGATCTGTGTCACGTCGCGACGGCACATTGCAGCACAAATCATACGCAGAGAAATCAAAGATACAATCATGCCAATGGGTGAGAAGAAAGCCTTCGCAGCATGACATTATACAGCCGTGCCCAGCAGTAGAGTTTGTTGCTGTCAATTAAAATGTACGCATCTCAGAGCGGGAATGTAGATCTGAAGTGCTCTTCTAAAGGTCGGATCAGTTTGCCAAGTGACACTGGGTCCAAGTGATACACATTTAATTAGTGCATGTCTACATTTTAACTAATTCATTGGCAGCCTATGGGTGGCTGTATCCTTTAGCTTGGACAGTATGTACTGTATGTAATCAGTCATTAAACTTCTAAAGCTAAATAGGTAAATACAATAGAGCTCTAAATGACATCCAGGGCTTTAACATGCTGTTTTCTTAATTAGGTGATTAACATTTTACCTCGGATCTGTAGCATTCAGCTTTGCTTCTGTTTAAACTAAACAGGTAAGGATGTCTATAATAACTGGAAAAAGCTATCAATTTTAATAGCAGTCCTAACAACAACAACAACAAAAGTTTGTTCAAGTGTGCTCTCAGTATCCACCAGTATCAACCAGTGAGCACCAGCATGACAGTCTAACTTTTGTTGAACTGTTGTCCTATTCTGGTTTCAATGAACCCATGTTAGTACTTGGTAAAACAAGCAATTTAATTATCGAAACAGAAACTTTTGAGTACTACTGAGAATAAAAATGAGCCCAGGGTCAAGCTGTCCTATTGGCTGCCACAGCAAAAGCAAGAAACTGAAGAAATTCCTGGAAATGACTTGTTTTGAGAATCAGGATAACCAAATAGAATGTCTGCATCGGTATGACTTCGGCATTCTCAAGACTGATGCGAGAAAATAGCGTTTATAGGGGTCATGACAGGGGTTTTATTACTTTAATATGTTCCTTGATACTCACTTATATATAAAATAGAGCGGAAAAATGGTTATTTTCAATCCTCATTCTGACCCTCTGTTTTTAAGGGTGATTCCTTTAAGGCTTGTCAGTAAACAGCCATGTTTATGATTGGCTAATGTCATTGAATAGGAAATAGCATCAATGCCCCGTCAATATGATGAGAGTAAGAGTGATATAGTTGCTGTAAAATCCAGGACAGTTGGCTGCTTCATATTTTAACAAAAGTTTCTTTGTGAACACTCCATTTCACTGTGCCTCATTTACAAAATAAATTCCGCCCAACATTTTTTCTTGTTCAAGAACCTGTTTAACTTGGCTATGCATCACAATAGGGAAGAAAAGATTATCACAACTTCCATTGCCATTGAGAACTTTAAAGGCACAATATGCAAGTTTTCGTCGCTAGAGGGCGCATATTCAAAACAAACAAGAAACAAAGACGTAGTTTGATGACGCCGTGACTGAGTGTGGAATCATGGGAGTTGTCATCTTCATCCCCACAGCCGACGCAATCCGACGGGACTCGGGCAGAAATCATGTTCATTGATGAGCTAATGTATTAAAGATTTATTAAGGTCACTGTAGTATGAAGCAGGGTGGGGCTAAAAGTCGTGGAAGCGAAACGAGGCCGCTGGAGTGATTGCTAATGAAGGACGAGCGCGACACACGGCTCGATAGCAGCGGAGCTTTTATTATGCCACAGTTGACCGCTTCCGCTTCTTCCGGTCATGCGTATGTGGGGTAAAACAGCACTGTTTTATACTAGATACATTTGAGTGTATTGTATCTGTTATAATGCTACTCTGTGCGTTCGTCACCTGTCTAATAAAATGCATAACATTTTAAAGTGTCTTTGGGGTTTCCATGTTTTCAACAAAATAAAACCGGAAAAAACGAGGGGTTATGATGTCATTGGCAGGCGACACAATGACACTATGGACACGGTCCGTGTCACTAGTTAAAATTGCTTATTTCTCTGGATTTAAACATTCTTCAAAACATTTGGGATAATGTAAGTACACAAGTCAGCAAAATATATAACACTGTTCTAGTGGTTTTGGGATATTTTAATTAAAAAATCTTACATATTGTGCCTTTAAGTGACTGAATGCCAGTCAGCAGGGCCTATGTTGCATTGATGTATCCACCTTATTTTTCAATGCAGAAGTAAGTTGTTTTCTGTGAATGTGCAAGACTTCTGGTTCATTAGCCGCTGTGTAACGAGAAGAACAACGGTGAAACTGTTTGCACTACAAACCAGTGTGTTCAAAATTAAGATAATGCATTAAAAGGATATGGTGAGAAACACCGGTTTGCAACATCAAGCAGCAAAATGAGCCATTTTGTACAGCTAAAAATAGCTGAAAGCAGATTAGACCAGAAGCCAGACACATTAAATTTACAAATGGCTGCGCCCACCCTTACGGGAAAAAATCAGGTGGATCGCCATTTGTCAATGTCTTGCTCTAATGCCACTCATATGCAACTGTATTTGCCTGTGATGTCACAGATCCCACAATATCCAAATGAGCCATTTTAGAGCTTGATTAAATGCACTGTTTATAATGAGGCTGTTTAAAGCTGTTTTAATGATACAAAGACCTCTTATATTAAAAGATCAAGGACATTTTTATTTCTCATGTCATGACCCCACAAATAAGGTATTTTAGTGCTCTCATCATGTTGTGGACGTAAAGTCATCCGAATGACTTAAATCGGGCTGCTTCATGTCATCTACCTACTGATTAATCTTTAACGGGTCAGGCACTGCCAAAAGACGGTCATTTTTAGCTTAGTTTTAGCCATTTTCATAGGTTTAACATGAAACGATCACCTAGGAAAACACGATTTGACTGAAAACACTGGAAACTGGAAATGTAAACCAGTTTTCTGGCAAGACTTCCACATTCAGGAAAATAGGATACTTATTTTAAACTAAAAATAAAAGTATACTTTCAGTCTACTTTTTATGTACTCATCAGAGATATACTTTAACAAAATTATACTCAAGCATAAAGTTTAAGCCATATTTGGACTATACTTTTACTTAATATTTTGACCAAGATATAGGCTAGCCTCCTTGAAAATGAAAAATAAAAGTTTACTTCAATGTGTATTAAAACATAAAAAAATGGGCTAGAAGTGTATAGCTAGTAAACTAACAGTATACTTATAAGTTCATTTGTAGTATAGTTCACAGTTGCAATACAAAAGGAAAAAAAAACTAGTGTACTCAAAGTTTACTACTGTTACACAGATGTAATTTTCTAAGCTGAAAAGCCAATTTAGTCTCAAGAAGTGTTGAAATAGCAGTACACTTACAAGCATACTACTAGCACATTGATTTATTACATTAAGCGACTTTTATAGCTGAATGAAATTTTATTCTGTCAGAGAGCACCATTGCCTTTTCTTTTTGCAGTCAGATGGTGTAGTTATCGCATCTAGCATCTCGCTAGCAGGGCCATGCTAATCAGCTTTAAACAACCTTCATATGCATTTGTTTTTCATCAGCACTCCGACATTCGGCAAACAGTGCTGACAACCCCGGATATTGAGAGCTCTTGCCATGCTGTTAATCTATTGATTCTATAGATCATAAAATATCAGCCCATGTAGCTCATCAATCTGATCTGAATCAGTTGTTTCCCTAAAGGTCATGTAATATGACAAACAGACCCTTCACCATCTAGACCTCATGTGATCAGGCGAGGAGAAGTATAAAATCTTCCTGTTCTTGAGGAGTTTTAATTGACTGTTGCTCCATGCAGCTGCTGAGTCATTCGCATGAAAAGCGCTCCACACAGCAGTGTTTCGTCACCTTTTATTCATTGAGGATGACACACTTTTGTCATCTACCCCCTTGAGTTATCCATTCAAGGTCTGCTTTTAATTGTCAGAGCACTTATGTCAGATGTAGGCTTTGATGTTTAGGGGAACCAAAGGTCTGTGTGAGATGACCGTTCATATGAATTCCCAAAACCCTCTTGTTCTCAACACCTGCAGATGAACCGATCTGTGTTGTTTATTTGGCATTACATCAAACTATATTTATACCTTTCCAGATTTCCCTCACAGCTTGGCCTGCTTTCCACCCAGGAGGTTGTAGCCTTTTGAATTTCATCCAAGAGAAGATCGATAAGAACAACCAGGCCATTAAGTTGTCATTATGTAGACTATATTGTTTACAGTAAATGGAAAGTTCTGCAGTATGTGTATGTGTAATTGCTCCAGATCTTGCTGAACAAGAAGCCTAGCTTCACAACTACTCAACTGGTTAGTTAAATACAATATAAACACTATCATCTTGTGCCCGTGTTATATGTCCTTTATGCATCCAATTTGGGATTCTGGTCAGCGTAGATGCATTTTTATTTTATGTGAAAATTTCCAATGCATTGGAATCTTCCTGTCATCCTTAAAAGAGTAGATTGCCCATAAAATAAAGTGGTCATTATTTATATATATGCTGCATTTATTTGATCATAAATACAGTAAAACAGTAATATTGTAAAATATTATTACAAATTTATTACACATTTAAAGTAACTATTTTCTGTTTTAATATATTTTAAAATTTATTGTTTATTCATTTGATGACAAAGCTGAAGTCTTCATTGTCACATGATCCTTCAGAAATCATTCTAATACGCAGATTTGATGCTCTAGACACAATTTTTAATATCAATGTTGAAAACAGTTGTTCTACTTGATATTTTTGTGGAAACCGACACATTCTTTAATGAACAGAAAGTTCCAAAGAACAACGTTCATTTGAATTTTTCTAACAATGTACAAGTCTTTACTGTCACTTTTGATCAATTTAATGCATCCTTGCTGAATAAAAATCTTACAGACTCCAAATTTTTGGAATTTCTTTCAAATGTTAATTGGGTTGAATGTCAATTGCATGAAACACCAGTGATTCTCTAAAGTGTTTCATAGCTAAACAACATGGTTAAGCACATTAGCAGCATATAATATATTCTGTGTCTGTATTTTGCTATATTACATATAATCCTCATTGATGTTGGCCACATAATTTCAGTGGATAATATATAGTTGGCTAATAATGAAGTTTTTGCATTCCAAGATTTTCTGATTGACAGGCTGATCTCACAAAGTGACTCATTGTGTCATTAAGGTAATATTCTCCAGGCAAAAATCATGAAAAGCTCTGAAGAATAACTGCACTTGTGTTGGAATCACGTAGTCATGTCTGCTTTGCTTTTGAGTTAGGAACAATGCCGTGTGGCCTGAAACAGTCTGCGTATCTTTGAGCAGATGCTTCAAACCACTAAACTCCGCAAAAAAACAAAACTCCTACAGCAATGTCTAATGCTGTTTGAGGCTAGAATATCACCTGGGTCAATTTCTCAATGCGGTACCTTTTCAACTTCATGACATGTTGAAGAAAAAGTTGTTAGGATATGATTTTTTAACATTGCATCATGAGAAGGATGTGTTTATTGTTAAGAAAACAAACCTGGTTGAGTCACCGAGTTCTGGATTGTATCATCTAATACACTGGGCACAAGTGGCAGCTCACTTGATTTTCATAGCTCTCCTTATAATAGTAGGACAGAATAGTCAAAAAGTACATAAACTCACAGATTTTTTTTTTTGGTTAGTGTGCAAGGGGACTCACTAACCAATGTTACATATACAGTATATACAGAGAGAGAGAGAGAGATTTTTAAAAATTATTTTTAAATCATTCAAAATTGCTGCTGAATTTGGCAGATGCACTTTTTTTGCAAAAGAGCAGCTTTGATATTTGTTCCACATGAAAAAAGTTATGTGAGTTTCATTAAAAGGGGTAGATGATTACAAATGGTCATTTTATATAAAATGTTTTTAATTGATATTTACTCTGAAAGAACTTCATTAACTAAGGTAACAAATAGTACTCTGGGAATTAGGTAAATCAGTCTGCATTAAAAAAAAAATCCTTTTGGGACAAAGTTCTTCGGTCCATGTAGTATGATGGATGTAGTATGTATTTAGATGTAGTACGATATAAAATGATTTTCCGTAGGGCTGGAAAAAGCACCACATACAGAGAATGACTCTATTTTTCACTGCAAGATACCTCATTATCTGTACACAGCCATGATTTCAGCTTTGTCAGTATTATTGTTAATTGTTTGTATTTTATGTCCATGACACAGGAGTCATTCCTCATGAAAGCAATATACTGTTTCTTCTCCACACAGGAGACAAATAAACTACTTTACCTTTGATTTGTGCATCATACTGTATTAAATGCGCCACATGAAATCTGTTCTAAGAGCTAACACAACCGGTACATCACAGAAATTTACAAATGTACCAGCAAACATGCCAGCAACCAACTTTGCTGAGATTTCCTATCGTTGCTTTCTTGTTTTTGCTGCAGGCCTCTTTAGTTTTCACAAAGACTCTGCAATTCAATGACTCAGCTCTTTAAAAGCCACGCTGTAAATATTGCATTTCAAGCTTAGTAATATTTTAAGTACAGCAAACATTTTTTATCTGGGTCAAGATGCAGTGAAATGTTTTTGTGAGGTAAAAACAGAGTAACAAATGTGACTTCCATGCCTCTTGAATTAGACTTAGACATTAGACAGTTTATATTGACATCTGTTTTGTAGCCTATGCACAGTAGGCCTACCTTAAATGATCTTATTAACTGTGGTTTGCCACATTCAGTGCTAGTATTAACAGAGATGAATGATTAAGATTTTTTGTATGCTGTTTTGGTCAAAATATGGGTTAATCACTATAGGTGGAAAAAAACAGAAATTGACTGTAGGGCTTTAAGCTAAGTATTAGCAACAAGAAATAAACACAAAAAAAATAGCATGGCAATGCTATAGTATTTAAAGAGAACCATGCAAATTCCTTGGTATATGAATAGGATAATCATTCAGTATCATTCAATATTGTAATATTCAACTCTGGATCCTCAGCCAAATTTATGCACATGGAAATTCATGACAAGTGTGACAAAGCCAAAGAAACAATAGTCCACAACGCAGGGTCACATGTTTCCTGAAGTAATGGCATGAACAGGTGTTGAGTTAAATATACCATCCGGTTTTGCAGTACATCCTTGACAACATGTCATGTCATCAATGATCCATTTGTCCCAATTTGGAAATATTGGTTTACTCTTTTTTTTCTTCTCCAGACTGTAAATGAATCATCATTTACTCCCCCTCATGTCGCTTCAATCCCGTATGACTTCCTTTCATCTGGAACATAAAAGAAGACTGCTTAGAGAATCTTCATGTTACTCTTTTTCATAAACTTGATCAAGCTTGAAAACAGAAAAAAAAGTGGTCTAAATGACTAAGTCGTCTGAAGCAAAATGGTAGCTTTGTCTATGGAACAAATTTGCATTAATTTCTGAAATCTTTCCATAAACTATTAAACTCAGTTGGTTTCAATCCAGAAAACTGAACTGTGATGACATTTTTGAATATTTTGATTCACAGAAAAAGATAAGTATGTGGGCAATGACATGGGCAATATGCATATATGTTAAAGGAACCTGGATTCAGTAATTCATCCAGCAATAGCAGTCTTCTGACATCAAGAGGCTTATCGTGAAATATCTTCACCCACTTGACAGATCTCGTCTCCCCTATTCAACAGAGTGTCCACAAATAATTTTATGGCTTAAATTCCAGGTGGGTAAACATGAAAATGTCAAGCGATGCAGATACGGAGAGGAAATGTGAAGCCAAGCTCATCTGTATACACTGTAAGTCTCCTAGCACCTAAAAGAGGCCTCTTGTCAAAGAGACATCAGAGTGTATCATGGGGTTAGAACAATCCTTTTGCCCAGCATGCCTTGCGATCATGAGATATGTCTGTGAGTGAAATGAATAGTACGACTGTTGGGGGTGAGAATCGAAAGAATTCCACCAAAGTGTCTTTGCTTAAATGAAACATATGCATGTATATGGGCCTTAAATGCATTAAGATGCGCGAGACTGGTTGGGCTGGAAATAACTCATGCATTCCTGAGAGCACTTGGCTGTAACTACTGAAGCATTTATGCGACTTCACATCTCTCAAAGACGTCAAGCAGGGGCTCAATTCCTTCTGAAAGGAGTCCGAGATTCGAAAGGGGCGAATTCGCTGGTACTCTGCCTGTGTGGCTGTGAAAGACGTGCCAAGTACCGTGTCCATAAGTAAGCTTCTGAGCTGATGAGGTTCTGGCCAAGGGAGAGGCCTTTCATAGAGTCTTGAGAAAAAAGGAGGCAGAGAGAGACAGAGATAGAGAGAGACTGAGGAGGATGGGTGGGAGGTTAAGACGACCATGAGCTGATTCTCTTGGTTATCTGGCAATCCAGATCTGAAGACTTCTCAAAAAATTCGAAAAAGCTTTTGAGTATTCTAAATTCTCAAAAGCCTCCAGTTCTCTCTTGGCTGGTCAGTCAGGTTTTACTTTATCTTTTTTTGGGTAAACGCAAGATTTAGTTTCCATTATTTTGTAAAGACGATTTTCAAAACTGGTATGTAAAAGTGCATTTAATATAGTCCATATTTATATGTAAAGAAACAATTATTATTTCTGAATAATGTTTAAAATCACATACACTCACAAGAGGACAGCTCAGGTCATATTAAAAGCCTAAGATGATTTATTTAACATACACTCTTAAAAATAAAGGTTTTAAAAGGAACCACAGAAGAATCATTTTTATTTCCCCCAAATAACCCTTTAGAAAACAGTAAAAATAACCTTTTGAGCAATAAAAAGGTTCCATGGATTCCATGCATTTTTGAAATCACATGAGCAGTTGAATAGTCTACTACTCGCTTTTTCAAATGGAGTCAGAAATAGCATAACTCCCAGTTCCAAGCACATGAATGACCAAGCGAAGTTGTATTTACTAGCAGAGAAACGTGGAATTCTAGCTGATACACAAGCTGTGACATTTGAAGGGGCATGTCTCAATTTCAAACATTGCAGAAAGACTTATCTATAATATAGAAATCATAACATAGGGCTATCTGTAGAGATTCGTGAGAGGAAAGCAAGTGTGCAGTGAATTATAATAAACGATTCTGCAAGTTTTAAATTTTACATTCTGTATTGCAGCTCTCTTGGTGATACTGGTAGAATATCGGGTGGCTCTCAGACAATCAGATTCAAGGAGCAGAAGTAACTGTTGTATAAATATACATTAATTGCTCTTTAAAACATGGACTATTAATTAAATATAAATGAAATGGAATTTGCTAATGCAGTTTATAATGGAAAAAAAATAAACGTGTAGTGTCATTTCTGTAATGGAATTGCAAAAATAATAAGTGTTTGCAAACAGGTAAAACAGCTATACCTCTTACCCAAACTCATGCCACTGGTTCAGTCACTGTTGCTGTTGTCAGCCTGGTCAGGATATTTCCACACTTTTTGGACATACCAACCTACAAATGGTTTCTATATTGTTGTCTCAGCATATTAAGTTTGGATAAAAATGACACATATGACACATTTCAAAGTAATAAGGTAAAAGGTAAAAAACAAAAACTGACACACTTCAGCTTTAACAGAAAAAGAACTTTTAAAAGAAAGAGTAGTGTGTCCTTTAATTTATTCACTTTTTTTTTAGCTTTCTATTTAGTTTTCTTTTTCCGTTTTTCCAACAGTTAAACATAGCACATCAGGCTAATTGATTCAAGAGGAATTCACAGACTGAAATTTATGGACACACGTTCCATTTTGATTAAACTTTTGCCACAGTTGGTGGTAGCTCTCTCAAATAATTAATGGTCTAAAACAAAAGTATTGCACTCTATTCAGTGTGTTTCAAGAGCATTGTATGAGATGTGTCTTCACGCTCGTCTATGTGTGCGTAGGTGTATGTACAGCTTGCTTAATGTGCTGAGGAAATGGAGGTAATGCAGCGTGCACGGAGGGGAACATACAGTATAATTATAGTGCTAGTGGTCAGGCAATTGCCTCCGAAGGTGTAGTCAAGAGGAACTGATGATCACACCTTAGCATTAGTCGTCTGCTTAGTGGATACCTGGTTTCTGACCTTAAAACTCACTTTAATCTTTAGGAATTTGGTAAAGTTGCTTGGATATATTTGCTTAATTGTGTGGCTGAAAATTAAAATAATAATTCATCCAAATTTTTTTTAATTTTGACCCTCATTTGGTTCCAAAATGTAAGTTATTTTTTAATGATAATGATAATGAATGAGTCCTTGTGGCTCTCAAATCTCATTCATGGGTATGTATTTTTAAATATGTTATGTCAAAACATGTCGCTCCATGTTTGACATAAATAATGCAAAACATTTTTGTGCCAAATTAGAATATGTATATTGAATGTGCTCTACAGAAAAAGTAAAGATTATCAGTCTTTTTTTCACACAAAGCTATCATACAACTTCAAAATACTTTGAATATGTTGCATGAGTCTTGCATGATACTT
This sequence comes from Sinocyclocheilus anshuiensis, assembly GCF_001515605.1. Lineage (NCBI taxonomy): Eukaryota > Metazoa > Chordata > Actinopteri > Cypriniformes > Cyprinidae > Sinocyclocheilus > Sinocyclocheilus anshuiensis. The sequence goes on from NW_015547688.1 coordinate 2,075,594, forward strand.
TTATGGTGTTTCCCCCCTCATTTTGCCATCTTTTTGGAGCCAAGTGGCTGTTCTTGTATTGAAAAGAACACCCGGCCTAACATCTCAATTTGTGCTGTACAGAAGAAATACAATTTTACAAGTTTCATGTGAGTAAATGCGTGAACTATTCCTTTGAAAATGCTTTCACTGTCCAAATATAGTTATATAGGTGTCATTGAAGCATTACAATTGAATGTGAAATGCGAAATCCCATACTCAATGCAAATTAAATTGTGAAGTTATGCAACATTTCTAAAACATCCCACCAGTCAAACACAGAGAGGCCAACATCCTGCATTGACTTTAAAAAGTAGCCAAGTTAGTATCATCAGAGGAGTCCATTATCTGCTCCATCTCTTGCTGCAAGGCATATTTAATTGAAAGGAAAAAGGCAGAGGAGGGAATGAGTCAGGTATTTTTCACTCTTTTTGCTCCTCCCTCCACACACACTCACTTTTCAATCTGTTTTCCCCTCAGCAACGTGAGCAGGGGATCACTTCGACGGTGAGATGTGGGTGGATGTGTCTGTGTTTGCGCTCACAGAGCCTGCGTGGTGTCACGGAGGTTTTGGAATCCGCCTCAGCGCTGGGGAGGGCAGGAAAAGATGGCGAGAGAGAGAGGGAGGGAGGGAGGAAAACATGCTGGCAGGCTCTTCACAGACAGCTGCAGACTAGTGGGCGACCCGGTGAGAGTGTCCTAAACCTGTGCCAACGGAAGGGAGAAAAAAACAGGATGGTGAAACAGAGTAAAACTGATCTATGTACAGATGCACACTTCACTTCCTTTAAGGCTTCACACCAAATCAGTTTAACTTTTTACACTGTAAAATATTTTGTTACATTTAGGGTAAAAATAACGGCATTTGTGTAATGGCAAAAATTGCAGCCAGACTGTATATTTTATATAGCTTGTGCAATGTTGATATACTACAACCACAGTAATCTGCTTGATACCTTTAAATGTTTTGATAACCACTATAATAATTAGCATTAATAATCATTAAATGTGTTTTGTTTTCAGTGGCCATGGCCATTAATTAATTAGACATAGACACAGATGGTGCACAAAACACAAAACCCCATAGATGTAACACACATGACAACACAATAAACATAAACTACATGAACATAAAATACCCCAGAACCTTGATTTACAGTACCAGCGATTCTCAAACTGTGGTACACAAATTGGCATAATTGACAAAAGCCCTAACATTGAATTGACTGATTGATTAATCAGCTGTTTGTGTTAACATTAATTGTGACAAATTGTTTCTGTTCCTCTCTGGGGAACAGAATGAGCAGTTTACTAAAATTTTAGTGAAATACAAAAAACAAACAAACAACAACAACAAAAACAGTCTGAACTGGTAAAAGTGAAAATACTTAAAGCTAGAGTATGCTTTTTTTTTTCAGAAACACACACACACACACACACACACACACACACACACACACACACACACACTCTCCGTTGCGC
>NW_015547688.1:2077117-2092117 GCF_001515605.1 Sinocyclocheilus anshuiensis
TTTTTTTTTTCAGAAACACACACACACACACACACACACACACACACACACACACACACTCTGCTTTGCAAGGCTTGTCCAATGTTCGCCAATCATTGCATTTGGTCCGAATGTAATGTAGGATGTCCTACCTGCATGTCAACTTATGCATTTGTATACATTCTGCATGCAGCCAATAGCAAGAGTTTGGGGCGTGGCTACTGTTGCAGGCTGAGCCAGAGTATGCTTAACCGAAAAATTCAGATTCCGTACACAGAAGTGCAAGAAAAATTCGAAGACTTCCCAAAATACACAGAGACAGACAATGGGATAAAATAAGGGTAAACACAGGCAGTGTTTTTACAAGATGGAGGAATAAGCCAGAATATTTAGGTTTCAATCAATATGATGAAGTTGCGGAGTTTCTTCTCAACAGGTAAGCTAAACTTAAAGTTAAATGTATTCCTAATACAGTATGTTGGACCTTTTATTGGAAGTGGTTTACTTTTACCGTTGAGACATGCCTTCACTTTTATAGACCCATAAGAGCTGTGTTTGTGATGTTTGATAGGGCTTTGCAAAGGATGTTTGAAAACATGCTTTATTTTGGTAATTCCGCTATATGACACTAGTAGCGCTGAAATCGCCTATGTGAGCTTTAAGACATATGAAAATATTGTAATGAAGAATGATCACATTCATGTACTATGGTATTCTGAGGGACTCAAAGAAGGCTTTGGTATAACATGCTATTTTTAATTAGTGCTAGGTTAGTCCTAACTTTCTCACAGGTGCTGTAAAAATATCCAGTTAAAGGGTTAGTTCACCCAAAAATGAAAATGATGTCATTAATTACTCACCCTCATGTCGTTCCAAACCCATAATACCTTTGTTCATCTTCAACAACCAAGCATGTGTGCATTTGCTCTGACACACTCAGCCGATTTCAGCTTGATACCTTAGGCCTAATTGAACCGCACAACAGCATGGAGGATGTTTAATGAACAATGAAATCAGGTCGTTATAATATGGCCATGATATAGAGGAGGCCATATTCTGTTGTATGTTTATATTATTGATATTGATTCATAAATGTGTCCTAGGACAGCAGAGATAGTAAATTACTGTGTGCCACAGGCGCAGCAATAGATGCTCTGCAGGTAGATGCATAGCAGCCGCGTGCCAGCGCAGAGGTGAAAGGATTGTTGACTACATAAGCGAGCGCTCTGGCAAGAAGTCAAAGGCGTCTGTGGTTTAGCAGGACTGCTGCCAGCCTGGCAAATGAATGCCTTATTCCCATGCATGCACTGCATTCAAATGCATTTGAGCCTCATATATACCCTGAACACAATCCAGCCCCTTCTTTCAAAGTGCTTCCTGACTTCTCAAACCCTCTAATGCGCCATTGTGTGGAGCATAATGCCACCGACTGCTGACCAGACAGCGAGAGTGATTCCAGAAAATGCTATCACACCCTGATAAGCTATTCAGCTAAGAGTAGCCAGTCATCAAATCGTTCCCAGGGGCGTCAATGGACACAAAAGTGACAATGCAGGGACTGGAGAGACTCGTACACAATCAGGAGAAGATAAAAAAAGCGGCCGCCTTTTATCTGGCTCTGAATATAGATGGGTAAAACAAGTGCATGCTATATTTGTGAGCCAAATACTCGCAGATATAAAGGGAGGCTGGAAATTTCATCTTTAGCTGACGGACAAGGAGCAAGCTGGTAAAAATGACCCGAGCCTTGTGCATAGGCACTTAGCCAATTTTAATTATGCATGCCATGCGTCCACTGTCCAAATAACCCTGTGTGCTTGTTCCTTGTAAGTGTATCAAGCACTATTTACAGCTGTGGAGTAGGGCAGCCCTTAGGGATTGGGCTGTGGATGGCTGGAGTAACCTCAAAGTACACAAGTCAGGCATTGCACTCTGCCTCCATACTGCTGCAAATAAGAGCCCTCCATTCAGGAGTCTGGGGAGAAAAGAGGCATGTCACAGCTGGCAGAGGAGATGTAGCTCTTTTGTAGGGCTTTTAGAGTAGGTGGTGTGTTTATCCCAGCAGTCGGGACGAAAGCTGCCACTGTGAGGTCACGACACATGTTGCATGAGTCTATATATGTTTATGAGACTGTGTATGTGTGTTTTTACATGCTTGAGTGTAAGTGAATGCAATACTGTGGCTGGTTTACATTAGAGCCGGATTTCTCCTGCATAGAGCTGTACTGGAACTTCACAGGCATCTGGCTGAGTCATACAAGTGCTACATTTAAGTTCCTTGGCCTTCTGGACAAGACTGCTGCTAGACATACAATCTGAAGATGTTTTCTCTGCTCGCAGATGTCCCACTCACTGGTGCAGTGGTGTTAGGATGATGAATTTATTCCATTAGGGCTGTCTCATTTTTGAAACGCATGTAAATTTTGAGTTAGTAAACAAACAAACAAATAATGATCATCAGAGCAGAACTTTGCCATTGTCAGGATAAAGCATACATCTTATGGTAAAAGTATAATGTCAAATTTGTTGTTATTATTTAATCCATGAAACATTATGAATGAACAATAAACAATATTTTAACATGCTTTTTTAATTTATTAAGTTAATACTGACTTATAAATATATTATTGTTCATTGTTATTCATAATATAAAAACAATGTAAATAATGTATATATTTGTATATTTCGAAATGAATATCAATCTAGATTATGGAACGCTTAGTTCATTGTTTCATGTTAAAAAATTAAATCAATATTTTCATTATTTTCATACAATTTTTGCATTTAGAATAAAACATATTGTTATTTTTACAATATTATGATTGTTATATAATTATTATAAAATCATTATTCTTATAAGAATACTGTTTTGTAAGTGTTATTTGTATCATTATTACTGCTACTGATATTTCAAACATTAATTTCATAACAATTTTCTTTTATATTATTGTTATATTGTTAGTATAGTTATATTGTTATTTAAAATAATAATGATTCATATTTACAAAAAATATTACTTTCAGAAAGTATAATTATTTCTGATTTGTATTTACAACAACAACAACAACAACAACAATAATAATAATAACTATAATAATAATAATACATTTAAATATAATGTATTTAAATATTAAAATAATGTAAAATTATTATTATTATTATTATTATTATTATTATTATTATAACCTGAACACAATCCTGCCCCTTATTTATTTCAAAGTGCTTCCTGTCTTCTCAAACCCTCTAATGTGCCATGAAATATTATGAATGAACAATAAACAATATTTTAACATGCTTTTTTTATCTATTGCTCATTGTTAATTCATAATATAAAAATATATTGTAAATAATGTATATATTTGTATATTTTAAACTATTAAAATAATGTATTTAATTATTATTATTATTATTATTATTATTATTATTTATAATAATCCTTTTTACATAATAGCAACTGACCTATCGGTAAGCCCCACTTCCCTTAGTTACCGTTGCTGTCTAACAATGACAGCTGTCATTGTCCCAAGATGTTTTTGATAAATTTTGGACACAGAAGGACCTCCACTTGTCGAGGAGCATTCAAGTGGGACTTAAATATGCTATGGTGGGTAACTTCAGGTGCAGCTTCTGTGCAACCTGTGAAAAAAACGAAATATAAAAACTGAATTATGTTATCTAACTTTATATCTTGTGTATTATGCTTATAGTCAGTGTTAGCAAATATTGAGTGGTGCTTGCAAAGGCATTATTACAATTGTTCATACTTAGGGCTAGGGATTTGAACTCATTACATTTACATTTAGTCATTTTGCAGATGCTTTTATCCAAAGTGACTTACAAATGGGGAACATTACAAGCAATTTATCGTACCAGAGCAAGCAACGCTTGTAGTCCCACAATGGCAAGTTTCAAGAGTAAGCTAGAATAGTTCAGAAGTACAAATGCAGAAAAGGGAAAGAGATGGCAAAGAAGAGTTGTTTTAGGGAACTTATTTATAGAAAGTGTGTTTGATTGTGAATGTGGCTTAAGTTAAGTGCTTGTACAAATGCTTCTTGAAGGTTGTGAGTGGAAGTTTGGAAGCTCTACCAGCTATGCTTTCTAGTAACCAATTTCTAGAAACTGCGTTAATTTCCTCAGAAGTTTACTTGTTCATTTTTATTAAACAGTGTAATGTCTCAACTGTGAAATGACTGCGAGCATAAGCTTCTTCAGTTTACCAAAGAGATGTGTACTTAACCGTCTCAAAGGAAGCACAGTCTGTGCCAACCTCGTCCAGTGTCATTGCATATTCAGATCTATGCAAATGTAACTCCTACGTAATGAACTGCTGTTACCACAGACAGTGCAGCATGTTTATGTAAATGATGGCACATCACACACCTCAAAAGACTTCTAAGGTTTCTTTCCTACCGTTAGACTACAATGCAATTCTGAAGAAAAAACTCCTAAAGTTCAAGGCTCTGCAGTCATGATTACCCAATGTAATGCCTTCCACTGGCTCGTGCTGTATGTTCTGGTTAGTAAAAGCCCTGATTTTTAATGCTGTTAACTTTTCCTTGCTGTGCTTTTACAATTCTGCTGATGTCGAGGAATGCTGCGCCACTAAAACTCACAGGGAACATTACATATTCACCAACTTACATTGCTTTGTAACATTTATGCAGGCTGTCATATTGTTGCATTATTCATGAGACACTGAAATTTAGAGGGAGGAGCAAGACAAAACACTTATCAAAGACAATCCACCTTTTTTCACATTCTTAGGCAGAGATGTAACACTGCTGCTGTGTCTTCATGGAGTAAGCACATATACATATGGAAACTTTTTTTTCCCCGCCATGGAATATCCCAACTCATAATTCCAAAATGTTAAATCACAATTGTTGGTGGCATTTTCTGAGAAGAAAAGTCTGTAAATGAGATATGAAAAAAGTCGCATTTCAAATTTTCTTTCCAAAAATCAGAGTTCAATAAATTCAATTCTGAATTTATATCTTACAATTCTGACTTCTTTATGCAATTCTGAAAAAAAGGTCTGATTTGTGAGATATAATGTCAGTTTGTATCTTACAATTCTAACTTTTCTTCTCAAAATCAGTTTATATCTCACAATTCTGACTTTTTTAAAAATGCAGTTCCGAGAAATTGTATTATGAGATATAATAACCTCAGAATTGAGAGAAATGAATTTGAATTTGAGAAGAAAAGTTGTGAGATATAAACTTACATTTCAAAGTTTATAACTCGCATTTGCAAGATAGAAATCCAACAATTCAGAATTGTGAAATATAAACTCGCAATTCCAAGATGTTAACTCTGACAAGAAAAGGCTGAAAATGCACAACTGCGAGAAAAAAGTCAGAATTGTGAAACTGATATTTCGCAATGCGAGTTATAAACTTTGAACCTTCAGTATACAGTATATATCAGTTCTGACTTTTCTTCTCATAAATGCAAGTTTAGACGGAGATTCAAATTTTTTTCCTCACAATTTTGAGAATATGTTACAATTCTGACTGACGTTTTATCTCAAAGTCAGAATTGTGAAATAAAAAGTTGCAATTTAATTTATTTTTTTATTCCATGGGGGAAATAAACATCCATATACATACTTATGAGACACACATGAAACACTCACATAAACAGACTTAGACCACAGTCTAAGAACACAGTCCGTAGAATTCACCATTCATTCATGAAATGTAATTTTGGGTCTCATATTTTAAACACGGTAATCCCCTAAACATGGATTTGCATAATCCAATTTTGACAATAATACCAGAGAATTAAAAAAAAAGGAAATGGAATAATAACAATTACATTTCACTTTCCCATTCAAATCGAAAGTCCCATTTTCCAGTGGCGACGTATGGAAATATTAGCAATTGCCCTACAAAGAAACATCATGGAGGGCCCATATGGCATGAAAATCTGTAATCAACGAGCACTTCACACCACTAACGGCAATCATCCACATCTGCTGTGAAGGAAAAATGTTGAACCACTTAAACAAATGGTCTGCCATTGCTACTACGGCACTTAAATCATGCATTTGAAAAATCCTGGACCTAATAGTGTCTCATCTTTCTGACATTGCCCAAACAAAAGGAGAACTGCTGCAGGCATCTGTCCATAGTCCAGATGTTAAGATGGATCTGTCATATTCAGGGGTGGCAGATGCTCCATTATATCGACTGCCTCTAAACATTTCCTCTTCAGAATTATAACTAGCCTCCTCTTTCTCCTCGCCATCTAATAGGCTTAGCAAATAAATGGAGGATTTGAATAAATCACAACCAATAACTCACCTCACAGTCTGTCTTTTCCTCTCCCCAAAACCCATTTATGGACATTAGAGTCTGCTCTCTGTAATATTGACAGCTACTTAAAATATTTAGCCTCAGTTTAGACAGCTCAGCGCAAATATAATAAAATCCCATATTCATGCTTTGTAGACTGATTGTAGGTGAATGGGCAATTTGCAGAGTGTCTATGTGCATCTTCTTCTCTCCAGATTGGCATCACGTTTAATCAGTCAGATTCATCTGTTTTGCCATTCTGCTTTGAGGCTCACCGAGATTTCCAATCAGTGCAACTCTGATCCAAGCTGAATTGTTGCTGTGTAATATGTGCATATCCTAAAATGCCTCCTTTTATCACTTGATTGTAAAATGCATGTTTAACCAATTGTTGAGGATTTTTGATAAAACTAGTGAGAAGCCCCTAGTGAAAAATAAATATATTAAAATGTATTTGAAATACATTTATTTCATGCTAAGTATACTACAAATATATTTACATATTTATGTGCTTAATAAAAATACTCCGCAGTTGTACTTTTGTCTGCTTAACTAGAACAACTAATTTTGTACTTAATACACTTTAATTGTGCGGAAGTAGTGCTGAAGTCCAATTTAAAATATACTGAAGTATATTTGATTTTTCTAAAGTGGAACTATTGCAAGTATACTTCAGATACACTTTAAATAGCTTGCATTTAAAGACTGATATTATTCACGAATCATACAATCCTCATCAATAATGGCACTGAAATACATTTTAGGCTTAATATTAAGAAATGTGCACACGTAGTACTCCAAATAAAGTTGAATCATAATTTTTATATCAGTAAGTTCTGAGCAATATGTCAGCAAATATGTTAATAGATTTGAACTATACTATACTTACAGTATACTTATATGAAATAAATTTACTTTTTTACTAGGGGCACCATCAGTGAATAGGTTTATCAACAGTTAACTAAACTGATATTTCAGGGATTTGTTTAATCAAACAGTCATAATACCACAAATATCAGTTCTGTTAATGTATATCGCATATGCATTCTTTCACCAAAGCAGAAAAAAACCATTATACTAGCTACTCTGACATAGATTTCTGCACTATTTATTCAGTGGCACTGTATCACCAGTATTGAATCTACAAAGCCAAATATACAGCGTGACCAGTGTCATTTTTATTAAAGAATGAATTACTGTTATGATTCTGCTCTCTTTAGTGAATTAAAAACATTCAGTGCAACCAGTATTTCTACCAAATTACTGATTTGAGCTGGTTCCTTTAAGTGAATTCAGAAAATACCACACAACAATAGGCTGTCCAAGTTGTAGAAGAGTTTGTTTCTTCATTGGAACAGATTTTGGAGAAATTTAGCATCACATCACTTTCTTACCAGTGGATCCTCTGCAGTGAATGGGTGCCGTCAGAATGAGAGTCCAAACAGCTGATAAAAACATGAAATAATCAAAAAGTAATCTTAACAAATCCATCAGTAAGACTTTAATTAAAACTTTAAATCGCTGCTTCTTTAAACTTTAAACCTTAGCTTCTGGCCAAAATATAAGTCCATTATCCAGAATAACAATTTCTCCAATAAAAAAAAAAGTAATCTCATCTGAATCAGGGGGAAATATGCAGAGATAAAGCACTGTTTACAAACAAAACACTTCTTAAGAAATATTTCTTATTATTTTGATGTGAGAGAGCAACAGGGGATGGATTTTTTCACTGGAAAAAGTGTTATGGATTAATCACTTATATTTTGGCCAGAAGCTAAGGTTTAAAGTTGAAACATCTTAATGATGGATTTGTTTCTTACAAACATGCAGCTTTTCACTTCACAAGATGTTAAATGATGGACTGAAGTCACTTGTGGATTATTGTGATGTTTTTATCAACTGTTTGAACTCTTTATTCTGATGGCACCCATTCACTGCAGAGGATCCATTGGTGAGCAAGTGATGTAATGTTAAATTTGTGGTCGCAGCACATCTAGTATAGATAGTATCAATGATTACGATGGATCTATTGCCTTTGTCGCTTACGTTTGGTGCAGACACGTTAAAAAAAAAGAAACATATAAAAAAAAAAAAAGATTTTCAGCAGGGTAAGAGATATGAACATCTATTCAAATGGGTAAAAAAAAAATACACTGAAGGACGCAGCTGAGCCATATCAGCAGACCAGACTTTACAAATGATAAAGTATCACTGTTGAAGGTATCACAAGGTCTAAAATGTTATTTGTGACTGGAGTCGTGTGGATTCCTTGTGGATTATTAGGATGTTTTTATGAGCTGTTTGGACTCTCATTCTGACGGCACCCATTTACTGCAGAGGATCCCTTGGTGAGTAAGTCATGTAATGCTAAATTTCTCCAAATCTGTTTTGACAAAGAAACAAACTCATCCGCATCTTGGCCTGAGCATGAGTAAATTTTCATTTAGGGGTAAAGTAATCCTTTAAGACCAATTATTGTAATGGATGTTGGCTTTAAAAAGAGTAATTAAGAAGTCTGTTCAGACACTTAAAGAAAAAAAAAATATATATATTTACAGAAAATTCCTGCATTCCTTCATTCAGTAATGATTCTTTTAGTACTGTTAAGATACTGAAATCATTAAAAGGAACCAGGACTAGGACCAGAACCGTTAAATATGATTCTCATCGCACCAGTGTATGGTATTTCAATCCAGTCTTGCTCATTGGCAAGTTTTACTTGCACTTAACAATATCCAATTAACCTACACTTACTAGCATTCAGACCAGAAGGCATTTAGCTGTAAAGCTCCCTTTCATTATTAATCAGCTGGAATTCATTAGCACAGATACAAATTACAGGTCTGATAACCCTCCTAACATAAACATAGCTTCAGCTGTTTTGATTTGTAAAAGCAAATATACATTTAAATAAGGCGAAAATGTGTGTGACTCAAGACACTTCTTAATTTATGGTAAACATAGACTTTGCATCACTTGCAGTGTTGCATAAAACTTACCGAGGGATCAATTTGCACCCATTGTCTTACCTCCGATTGACTGCTAGCTACAACAGGAATAGCAAGCATTTAACCTCACCACGTCACATCAGCCTGCCCACTCTAATAAGCAGTCAGCCCTGCAGCTGTGCGGACCGGTGATCCTCAGCAGACACACACACACACACACACACACACACTCACAAAAGCCCAGCCACTCTGTGGGTAATGCACCAGATCACCAGCACATCTCTACAGATGGATGCCCACTCAGTGCCTGCGTGCTTCTTTATGAGTGCTGCAGAGAGCTGGGGAACTTCAGCCTCCACAATGCATCCATCCTGTGCCAGCCCACAGCTCCCTCCTGCCCCCTTCTTCAAGTACTGCCTCCAGAGAGTCAAGGTTACAAAGTATGAAGAATGGCTGTCAATCATACCTCAAAAGGTTTACCAACCTTAAATTGTGACTGAGTGCATTTGGAGGATGTGGTGGATAGGTGCTGTTCCCAAGAGTGCAGGAAGTCAATATGCAATGATGCTAGCCTAGTTTCTCTTTCTTTCCGCTTTTTTTTTTTTTACCCCCTCCCTGTATGATTCCAGCAAGAAACAATCAAATTATATTTTGAGAATTCTGCCTGTATGTCTGGACATTGGATGGGAATGTAGTGATTCCTCTTAATGATTCTATTTCAACAATGGTTCCATTAATGATTCTTGTAGTAATTCAGTAGGAAAAACTAAAATCTTGCCAAATTATGAGATCATTAAGATTTGTTAGAACAATAGGATATAATAGAAATACATTTAATGGAAAGATGTGGGTTTGAACCATTTTAATTACGTTTCTTGCAGTTCTACAACAACTGGTCCTATCTTACAAAATGTGCTCATTCTTTCACAAAACGTATCTATTTTTAACTGAACGTTGTGATATTAACCAGTCAGTAGGTGCATTGGTGACACAAGTGACTCGAGCCTTAAGCACAACATAACAATTCATGACGGAAGTAATAGCCTACAGTTTAGATTCAGTAACAGAGTCAGATTAATTCAATAACCGCCAGGACTGAGTCATAGGCGTTTTTGAATCACCAAAAGAAGCAGCTCATATGAGTCGTTCATTCGATAATTGGACAAGACCGTATCCCAAGAGTCATTCGTTTGGCGATTGCATCGCGCTGTTTCTGATTAACTATAAAGAAGCAGCCCTTATTCTGAGTCAATCGTTCTGAAATCGAGCGGTGCTTGTCGCGCTGTATCTCTGTAGATTTATTTAGTCGAAGCGCCGTTGAAAAACAGTGCATATTTTAGTAGGGTGCTCCGTTTGAGAATCGCGAACCGATTGTCTGTAAAAAATAATCCGGTACCGGAATTTTAAAAATGGGTTCCCAGTAGCCTGCACAACAGGTATTGTTGTAGCTTTAACGTTGCTAAGGAATAAAATAAGCGAAATATTCATCCCTCGACCAGCAGCGTGAATATAATTGGCATTGTTTGCCAAAGCTTTTATTCTACACAGCCTACAGTATGCTCTCCCCGCGCTGCTATAAGTAGATTGACAAATTCGAAAATAACTCGCAAGTTTAGATGCTTACTGCATACAGTGATGATGATGTGTAAACATCTCATATTTTGAACTAAACAGTTCTCTCACGTGGCACACAGCCCTCTTCAGTGTCGAACCCAACACCATTTATAGCCTCGCAGTAATTTACAATCTTATTATGAGATTTAACCTTGCCCCAAGTGGACTTGTGGATGAGCAGTGCTCTAGTCCCGCTCCTCAACTCAACTAATAAATGACTGGAAATAGTTATAAGGTGCTGTCGCTCGCGTTATGACTGACAAAACTACTCTGCCATGTCTCTGTCTGTGCGGAATACATAAAGGCTCTGCCTTGAATTAATCACTCGCTCGTTAATGGATCTTTGAGGATCGCGCTTGACGCAGTGAGGAGCTGCAGCTCTTTGTATTCCGAGGCCAAGAGGAACCTTGTGTGTGTGTGCGCGCGTGATTTTTTTTTTTTAACCCTCGTTCGATATCTACTGCCTCTTAGAAAATGTCAAGGGGGCACATGGTGACATAGGGACCCCGGTTTGGTTACGGAGAGACTCTTGCTTCGCTCTGCGAAAGAGGTAAGTGAGAAATGCTTTGGAATGTCGCATCTACGTCGCTTCTAATGTTGGTTTTGCCGGACAAGAAATGAAAGGAGCGCAAGTGTAGTCAGAGTCATGTAAGTTATCCATGTGGCTTTTGTACATCCGCGTATTTGCAACAAATGCCTCGGCGTGACTTGTCTAACTTATAAATGCATGCTCTAATGTGTTGAGTTTGACAGTGAAACCTACACGGACTCTAAATGAACATTAATTCGCTTCGTTTTACACTAAGGCGTGAGTGTATGTCGGCGTACACGCGAGTTGTGAGCGCGTTTCTTTTGGAATCATTTGACATTCTGCATGGAATTATTTGACAAATACTGCCGTGGTGCATTTGTGCGGTAATATATGGAATTCTAAGCTACATGCAGCAAGTTAACACTTAATGCCTGCTAGTTTAGGGCTTGTTGAACTCCAAAGCGTCTCACTTAGAGATGTTACAGGCTCTCATTTCTCGTGCTTTTGCTAACATCTCCAGAATGTCGCCAAACGTTTCAGGACCCTGGACAGCAGACAGGTTTGGTTTGCCGCTAGAGTTCGCCTTCAGCCGTAAAAGACAACTGATCGCCCCTTTCAGTCTCGTGAGTGCGATCTGTACATGGCAAATAGGCTTATGATAGCTTACGGTGTCCGTTTACGCCGACAGAGCTCTGAAAGTTTTCCAGTCTATTTCAACAATGAACGTGTGCTGCTTACTGCATATAAAAATGCAGTTCGTTTATTACCAGTTGTGTGTTGAATGAAATCAGTGCATGAGTGTCTCTCTGAGACTGCACGTTAGGATTGCTAAATTAAGAAATCATTTGACTCTGGAAGTCTAATAAATTATTCAGAGACATAATAACTGAGTTAAGATTGAATGTGTGACGTAGACATACTGTGGAGTATGTCTTTTCAAAGATTTCATGAATATATGGACCAGCTTTAGTAAGTTAAAAAGCTTTAAAAGAGAAGACATGAAAAATGACCAAACCTGCTTCGTTTAACAGGACTTGGAGTCAGTGCAAATGCCCAGTTATCTGTGAAATGTAAGTGCTGCATGCTTTAAACTGTGAAATCTGTGCATCCAATTGGATATGCAATTGATTTTCCTCACCTTGAGTGACATAACTGTACAGTTAAACGTTGAGACTCACCCTCCAAAAGATACTAAGCATATTAGGTCATCTGAGTAACACAGTTCACATCGTAAGAAAAGAGCTTCGTCCGTCATGCTACTGAACAGTGTATTCCAGTAAGAACTGGATCAGCAAATGGAGTGACGGTGTCTTAGCTTGTAAGTAAAGCACCTATCCCCCTCAAAACACACAAATACATTTGGCAGGACAAACATGCTCTTTGGCAGAACAAGCCTTTTTTTTAATAAATGAAAGCATTTGTATTTTGAGACTTATAAATCACTGTCCGAGTTCTTAAAAGCCAAATGTTTATATATATATATATATATATATATATATATATATTTACACAGTGTGAAGGCACTAAATCATTTGGCAGTTACAGCAGTTGTGTTTTGACAATATCCGGTTGAAAAGTATTGTTGAAGCCTAAAATAATGAATGTTATACATTTGAAGCAGGCATTTTCAGCTTTTATAGACCACAGGACCCTCTATCCAGACTCTGAGCCAACCACAGGGACCACCCAGCATAAAAAAGCTGTATTTTCTTGGTAACTGTATAATAAGTGTCATGAAGAAAAAAAAATACATTATATAATGCTTAACAGATCATCAGTTAGAAAATGTACATTTTATATGTTTCTTCAAATATCTTACTGAAGGACCCAGTAGAGTACTTTCAGGGACCCCTGATTGAAAACCTTGGATCAGAATAAACATGAACATTATTAATATTATTATTTCGGATTTTAGTGCCTGTGCAGTATGTGTCATTGCTGAAAGATCATTCAGTAGAAGATATACAGTAGTTGTACAGCATGTATATAGATGACTGAATGACTGAATTGCACTATAAGCTACAGACAGATTGAGAATCTCCACCCTCGCTTTAATCATTTGGTAAAAAAACAAGACAAATCATTCTTGACTTTCATCAGGAGGATTTACTCAAGAGCTGTGCCTAAGCATAACCTAACATTCAACGACGAGTTCAAAAACTAAAACATAATTTGTTAGATGCGTACGTTTGTCCCCTTCTCTCTCTCTCTCTGTCTCTCTTATCTTGATTATGCAGCTTGAAGATTGAGTCAGCTGTTTTGTATGCAAGGTGTCTGAGCCAGGCTCTTTGTGGAGGAGAGAGCAATCGTGCCGCGGATACAGAGAAAGAGAGAGAGAGAGAGAGAGATGGATAGACATACAGATAGAAAGACATAGAAGGAGATGGCAAGATGAGGGTGAAAAGACTGTTTGTGCAGTGTTGGAAAAGCAACGCTCATATTAATATCATATTATCTGGCTTTATAAAAAGCATCCTTTATGCCTGCAGCACTCAATCATAAGGCATAATGAATGATAAATTATGTAGCTGCCCAATGTGCTCACTTAATACATAGACTCATAAAACACAAGTGCAGTTGTTGGTGATATGTGAGGTAGAAGGCTTTTACAGCACCACTGAGTGTGTGTTGATAATGGATAAGGACAGTTCAGAGCCGATCATTCTGAGAGACGAGCACCGTGGTCCAGTAAAATACAGAGGAGAATAAAAGAAAAGATTTACATAGGTGAAGCAGAGACTGATAGCAATCAGTTTGTGATTATAGTTTCATTATTATTGAAAATGTTTTTTTTTTTTTGCTGTGTCCATTTCAGCTGTGGTGGAGATAGATAGCTAGATAGATATCTAGATAGATAGACAGACAGACAGACAGATAGATAGATAGATTAAACATTACATTACACCGGGGTTTCCTAAACTGGGCTTAATGTAAGAACTGCAGTGGGTTTGTGAGTTGATAAAAAACAAAACATTAGGGAGAATCAATAAATTATGAATAGTTAATTGCCACTGTGTGAATAATATGTAATCTTGTAATCTATAAAAATGTAACTGTAATCTGATTGAGCATTTTAAAATGTAATATACTCAAATTAAGAGTACATAAATTTTGATATCTGGTTACGCAATCCAGATTGCATGTAATCAGTCACTACCCAGAATATATTTATAGTGTTTTTTTCCAAAACATGAAAAAAATCTTACTGTTGTATAGTTTATCAAGGCTGAGTTTGTTATATATCCAGATTAATTTAAGGCAAGGCTGAGTTTGTTATATGCATCAAATTAATTGTAGACATGCAACTTTATGCGTAGGATACCAGTTCTGTGCCTGTATTTTAGAAAATTTACAGCTAAGCACTTACGCATAGCTGATATTATACATGAAAACGTGTTTCTATACAATAGACCTATTGGTATGATGCAGGAATGTGACATGACTAGATGAGACTGGAAGGACCCTATTTTTATTCATATGCCAGTATCCTAGAAGTGAGGCGGCGGAGGTTGAATAGGGAAGGAGGGGCTGTCCGTGGTCCTGAGCACCCTTGAGAGGCTGTTGGACTGAAGTGGCATATTGGGCTTTGATTCGTTGTGATATGAAGTATGTACTTTTGATAGATGTT
>NW_015547688.1:2094617-2107727 GCF_001515605.1 Sinocyclocheilus anshuiensis
GAAAACGATTTGAGGAAAGCTTCTCTCTTTTTTTAATAACAATTGTGTGTGTGTGTGTGTGTGTGATTACATATGTACATGCTGGTCAAATGTTTGGAATAATTCATTTTTTTTAATGCTAAGATTTGAATGAATAAAGTATTTTATGCTCACCAAGGCTGCATTTATTTGATCAGAAATACAGTAAAAACAGCAATATTGTAAAATATGAGGAATATACATTCCTGTGATGTCAAAGCTGAATTTTCAGCATCATTACTCCATCTTCAGGGTCACATGATGCTTGAGAAATCATTCTAATATGATGTTCATTTAGGATCAGTTATTATTGGTGCTCAATTATTAATGATAGTTTTTTTTAAAGATTCTTTGATGAATAGAAAGTTCAAAAGAAGAGCATTTATTTGAAATAGAAATCATTTGTAAAATTAGAAATGTCTTTTGATCGTTTTAGTGCAGCTAAATAAAAGTATTTATTAAAAAAAAAAAATATATATAAATAAAAATCTTCCTTGCCTCCAAACTTTGGAATAGCACATTTTCCACAAAAATATCAAGCAGCAAAAACTGTTATCGACATTTATAGTAATAAGAAATGTTTAAAAAAATCCTATTAGCATGGTGGCTACATTTTAGTCAGGGTGACATCACAGTGTCATTGTATTTAACAGGATCAATATTCTTGATCACTCTGCGTGTCAAGGAAGAGCTGACGCTTGCATATACTTCACCCACACTGTAAAATTGCTTCCTATTGAATGAAATGTCCATATTGCAATCATTGTAATTAGTTCACATGGGAAATACAAGGCCTGTGCAATGATTCTGTTCCAAAGCCAAAATAATACTTGTTGGGCAGCAATCCACATACACTGCGTAAGTGTCTTTCAGGATGGATTCTCAATATAAAGCTTGAGTCCAGTAGTTCCATGTGCAATGCTTAATAAGGCTTTTGGCCGGAAGAGAGAGCTTCCTGTCCTCAGCTGGTACTTCACCGTGACATACAAGGGCACTAAAACGCTTTCTATTTCTACATTTTATCAAATCTTTCCATTAATTAACTACCTGCTGGTTCACTGCTTGTGAATAGTGTTTTTGGTTCTGTGAGAGAATTTAGTAGTCAAATATGTATTTAAAAAAGCGTATTTGTAAAATCTAAATATAATAATGGCAAAAATGATAGTTTTGATGTTGATGTTGGTGATGTTGATAGACTCACATCCTATTAATTTTTTTTTATAAAGTAATGAATTTTGAAGAACATAAAATGATTTTACATATCAGAGTGAATGCTAAAAAGTGTTTAATAATCAAATTCCCAAGATTCCTTAGTGAAAAACTACACTACCCATAATCCTAAGGCGAGAACCTCCTTTGATCCACCAATCAGGGAAGCCGCTGCTACCAAATCGCTTAGCAGTGGCCATCCAGTTCAATGAAGCTTTGCAAAAAGAGCATGTATTTTAATATTTTACAGTTATTTTTAAATATATTGTATTTTATACTAATAGTCAGTGATTTTAAACAGTGAATCAATGGCTAAGTAGGTAGTTCAATATTTTGTGTTGTTTCAATTTGATTATGCCCATCAGAGTGTTTATTAGCTGCATATTTCATTGCCCTGTAAAAACGTTAAGTGCTGTACACCATGTACCTTTTTCCAAATAGTTTTTGCTTCAAATAAAAGTTTATAATGTCATGACTCATCTCACAGCTGGTTGGTTTAGTTCATGACCAGAGCTACAGTATGTATTAAACAATAGTTTTAAATCTCTATGGAGAAAATGAATGCGTCAGATATTTCTGGAATCAAGACGGCTGGAAACTTGTTGCACTGCAAGTCACGTTTCAAGATTTGACTTATTGCCTAGTGGGACAGAATAGGATGTGATATTAGAAATGTGTTGAGAAAGAAACTGTAGAAATAAATTGAGAACAGGTGTGGGTACATGGAAACAACAAAACTACCATCTGGTAGAGAATGCTTCTGGCCTCTGGAAGGAAATAAAAAAACCCTTAAACTGTCTCATACTTGCAGATGTGATTAATTCAAACAGATTGGGATATTCTGTAAAACTGACAAAAATCTGAGGATGTCTCTGAGGAAATGAAATGGGAAACAAAGGTGATATCATTCATCGTGTGGCGCCGTACATATGGCTGTAGAGGAGGAAAAAGCTGCGAAAGCAAACACCACGTCTGTCTTTGTGTCAAGTGTGTCACTGTTTACCTTCTCCTGGGGAAAAGCTCATTTATAATCTGACTGTGTGGCTTGTTCGTCACAGTAAATAATACTTCATGCCCACATGACAATTCAAACAGTCCACTCTTCCAGTTTCCCTCTGTTCCATCGGCCCCCCATCAGTCCCCCATTTGAATCAGCGGGGCAATTTATCCATGTGTAGAGCCGTATCGCGTACAGAGAGCACCTTCTTTTATTTCTGACAGACTTATCTTGTTCGTGGTGAGAAGTGTACGGGAGAATGTTTTTTTCTCTGACAACATCACAAAGAATAGAGTCGGGCAGGTCGCCGGTCCTTATTCAAGCACGCCGGTAGCGTGAACTGTGCACCTTTCAAACGGCGACATTTAACAGCAGATATCAAATATTTTCCATCACTGAGACATCATGTTGTGTTCTTTTGTCGGTTGCCACCAGGGCATTTACACAAAACTTGAACTGCAAATACAAAGATGGTGGCAGATGAATAAATGTGTAATGTTGGCAGTCGGATGAACATGAGGGTCTATGATGTATTTATTCACAAATACATTAAAATACAATTCATATATGCAACAAATAAATGCACCTCTTTACTGATTAGCTTTTTGATCATTTTTGTTGTTGTTGTTCTGTTAATAAAGATGTCATTTGAAGTGATTCCCTAAAAATGTAACAATATTTATGAATGAAGGTTTAAGTACATCTAGTTTTTTTATTGTGTTCTTTTTCTTTTCATTTTTTTTGCAAAAATTAAATAATGATTACGTTACTTGATTGTTCCAACATATGAAATTTAAAGGGATAGTGCACTCAAAAATAAAAAAAATCTGTCAAAATTTATTCACCCTCATGCCGTTCCAACAACTGTATAACTTACTTTCTTCTGTGGAACATAAAAGAAGATGTTTTCAGAAATGTCTGTTTTATTATTATTTTATTATTATTATTATTTATTTTTTATTTTTTTTATACAGTGGAAGTCAATGGTTTACCAAGATTGTTCAGCTTCCAACTTTCTTTAAAATATATTGTTTTATGTTCTGCAGAAGAAAGAAACTCATAGAGCTTTGGAATGATAGAGGGGTTGAGTAAATGGTGACTTTCTTTCTTTCTTTATTTTCTTTCTTTTTGAAATGACAGACCCACATTCCTCATGCAACTTGTCAATGGTACTTCTTCAAAAAACAACAACAACAACAACAACAACAACAAACGTTAACAACAGCATCGGCACTGTGGAATGCTTAGAGTTTGAGGAAGCATTTTAAATTAGACAATGAATGGCTTGCAACCATCTGTCCATTTCCTGGTTCAGTGAAATAGCTTTGATACTTAACAGAGAGGAACAATTTCAATGGAGACTGTAGAGTTCTCTAGCATACATCTGGAATATTTTTGATGCTGCATGTGACTAGGCAATCAACAAGCACATGCCACTGTTAATACATCTTATGTCAACCAAAGAGCACCAGAACATGACAAAGCCAAAAGGGCATGAGTTCTATGACCAATATCTTGCTAGTGTGCAACATTGATCCCTGCTTTTTTTTCTTTTTCGAATACCATTAAGGACTAAGTTCAGAAGATAATTAGGTAAAATGTCTTTTAAATTCTATTGACTGCAGCAGCTGCCAAGATGGGTTTTAATGCATCAGATTTTAAGGGCCTCTAAGCATTTCTGCCATGATGGACCATAAATTTCACTTTTGGCTGGCATAGGCATTGTACTTACCTCACAGCAAGGATCTGTCCATAATTAAGGGCTGGGGGTTGTTTTGTATAATTTATCTGATGCCTGCTTAAGAGGTCATATGATTAAAAACCATTACTTTCATTAGAAATCTTTGGGAAATCAACTGATATTCTCTCACAGTGCAGAGAGAAAGAGCACAGTTACCATAGAAACTGTCTCTGAAGTTGCCGGAAAACATACAGTACTAGCATCTACTTATTAAAAATATGCCAATATTCACACAGTTTGTTGGCTACGCTGTATGCTAACGTTCCAATTAGACTCTTTCACCACATAGTGGATAGGACCTCTGTTTGCTCAGACCTCCATTACCGTTAATTTCATTAATTCAAGGTTCACTTGCACCTGGATATGACTACATTATTCTTGAATGATTTAAGCTCCATATTGGTTCAGTAATTAGCTGGTGGCTTGATATAAGCCTGCTGGTGTGACAATCTGCTTCAGTATCACATCCAGATTTTTACAGACACTCAGGAACTCTTGAATTGGAGGCAGACATCTTAATTGCATTAATGATTGGGTCATTTAGTAAGCACAGTCTTTATTGGAGAGTCCATCCAAGGACGTCCCAGAGGAAGATGTAATTGCTCACTGGCTGGCTCCGTCATAACTCAGGAGACTTAAAGGGTTAGTTCACCCAAAAATGAAAATTAACTTGTTTTTTACTTACCCTCGAAGCATCCTAGGTGTATATGACTTTCTTCTTTCAGACGAATCCAGTTGGAGTTATATTAAAAATTGTCCTGGCTATTCCAAGCTCTATCATTGCAGTCAGCGGGTGTTGCAGTTGAACAGTCCACAAGTCGTCAAATAAAGCGTGCGCATTCATAATAAAACGTGCCGCAGACGGCTCCGGGGGGGGGTGAATAAAGGCCCCCTGTAGCGAATCCATGTGTTTTTTAAAGAAAAATATCCATATTTCAAACGTAATAAACACTTTTCTCTCACTTCCGCTGACTGTCATACACTGAAGCAGTTCCGGCGGATGACGCAGCACATATGCGCAGCGCGCGCGCCTCTGAGATATGCTAGTCTCGCGAGTTTGTTTATAGGAGCAAAGGAAAACCAGTCTCTTGGTTTATATCGAAATCCTCCGACATTTTTCTTTGCAAATCCTCGGTTTGTACTTCTAATTCATGACCGGCATTTTGTTTTGTTCTCTCTCCGCATTTGTCACTAATCACGCAACGCCGACGTCCTGCGTCTTCCGCCGGAACTGCTTCAGTGTAAGACAGTCAGCGGAAGTGAGAGAAAAGTGTTTATTACATTTACAATATGGATATTTTTATTACAAAAACTTTCTTACAAAAACACATGGATTCGCTACAGGGGGCCTTTCTTCACCCCCCAGAGCCGTGTGAAGCACGTTTTATTATGAATGCGAGAGCTTTATTTGACGACTTGTGGACTGTTCAACTGCAACACCCGCTGACTGCAATGATAGAGCTTGGAATAGCCAGGACAATTTTTAATATAACTCCGACTGGATTCGTCTGAAAGAAGAAAGTCATATACACCTAGGATGCTTCGAGGGTAAGTAAAACACAAGCTAATTTTCATTTTTGGATGAACTAACCCTTTAACTGAGATCACAGTTCTGTGACATTTAAGCATCATCGTTGGCTCATATGTTTTGCCTAAATCTATCTATCTCAGTCGTGGCCTAATGGCCTAATTACTCACCATCAGGTCGTTCCAAACCTGTAAGACCTTTGTTCATCTTCAGAACACAAATTAAGTTTATGGAGGGTCAGAAAGCTCTCGGATTTCATCAAAAAATATCTTAATTTGTCTTTCGAAGATGAACAAAGGTCTTACAGGTTTGAAACGACATGAGGATAAGCTTGATACAAGACTTCAGCTGCTCATCAGTCTGTAGTCATTATTATCTGATTCTTCTTTTCATGATGGGCCATACATTTTCAATAGGTGACAGATCTTCTGGCCAGTCAGTCACATCCACATGTGTCTACGAAACCACGCTGTTGTAGCACATGCAGAATGAGAGCTGCCATTGTCTTGATCTAATAACCATGGACTTCCCATGACAGATGTCATCTTGATGGCAGTATGTGTCTCTGTACAATCCCAATATATGCCTCCATGTCAATGGTACCTTCGCACATATGCCAGTCTCCCATTGCTTTTGCACTGATGCACCCATATACCATGACAGACGTTTGCTTTTGCATCTGTCGCTGGTGAATGTCTGGATGGTCCCTTTGATCTTTGGGACTGAGAATTTGACTCATCTGACCACAGCACACATTTCCGCCGTATTTTTGACTATTTGAGATTCAAGTTGCATTTCTTAATGCAGCAGCGGACTGTGGTAATTGACAGTGGTTTTCTGAAGTACTCCTGAGCACATGTGGCTATATTTAACAGCGCAGCATTATGGTTACTCATGCAATGCCATATGAGGGCTCAAAGGTCATGCACATTCACCTGAGGTTTCTTGCCTTGCCTTATGTACTGTGATCGATCTATCTATCTATCTATCTATCTAATCTATGTATGTGTATGTTTACATATATATATATATATATATATATATATATATATGTAAACATACACATACATATCAATTTTAAAATATACACATGTATTAACTTTTTTTCATCACAACTCTCTCATATTATCCCCACCCAGGCCATCTTTGTTGTTAAGCTCAACGAGGCGCATTTGACAGAGTAAGAGTATAACACTACAAAATGAAGCAGATCAGATAATTTGATCTCGGAAGAATTAGATGAAAGATGTTGGAGTTTATATCTCTGCAAATCTAATCATGGTGACATTGTTGCTATCTCTTTTGAAACTCCAGAGGAGACATGCGTGAGAAAAATCAGGAGAAAATCTTACAAGAGGGAGACTTGAGCATTTCTTCTCGATTTAATCTCATTGTTGTCTAGTAGAAACAATTGGGATATTAAAGAGATCTCACTGGCGATTTTTCTTTCCTATGGTTTTCTTAGACCCGCTTTTCTTAGACCTGTTTAGGGGAAAAGGTGAAACAGAACAGCAGAAAGCTACAGATTATTTTGCAGTCTTTTAAAAAGTGTTTGTGTTTGTCACTTGTTGTTTTGCCTTGAGTGGTTCCAGCCATGTAGACCTCTGCCTAGACATTTCCGCAAAAGCGGCCAATCCTATGATGATGGATTGCAGCCTAATGAAGGTGGACGTTGCATTGGGCTTTCAGGGCAACAACTTCACACAGCACCACCTACTGAATTAAATCAATTTAGTCTCAGTATATTTGTGTGCCCTTAGCAATAAATTCGACCTCACTGCATGCCAAGCTTAAAGAAAGCCTTTTACGGCATCCCAATTCAGATTACACTGTGACATTCATTCAACCGTCTTTTCTTCCACCGTCTGCTCAAATGCTTAGCCAAAGTCCAGGTGGATTTCAATAATTACGTTGGCATGTAGCTCCAGAATGGCGATGCCGCAAAATGATCAAAACCCATCCCTCGTTTTCGTATCAAAATGTTCTCGCCAAATGAGGCGATAATACGCGAGTCCTTCACGGCAGCCTTGCTCGTGTTGTATGAAGATGATTTGCAGGCCTGCGGTTTTAATGATTATCCAGACCCGACAGCTGGTAGAAACAGAGGTGCCTCCCCAGCTGCAGCGCGTGAGACTGATGCTCCACCTGTTGTCTCCTTTCCCACATGCCCTCTGCTTCTCATTAAACAGCGCTGGCTTTCTGAGCCAATCAGAATGACCCGCTGATTACCTATTGTGAAGGCGGGAAAAGATTAGAAGGAGAGAGAGATGCTGTAGATACACACAGAGAGAGAGAGAGCGGGAAAAGCACTTTCTCACCATGGGATTGGAGATTGCAGTGCGCGTGAGGTGTTATCCTGAAGATAAATATGGATATTCACGGAAGTACTGCGTGCCAATTACAGCTTCTCACTTCAGCGCTGGACCACCTGAGCCAGAAAGCAGTAAGAGAGTTAAAGACGTGAGAACATCTCCTCTGGGCTCTACTTGAGTAGAAAAGCAGGGAAAAGTAGAACGTGATCAGGTCGTGCTGTGGGTATTTACTTCCACCTGATCCTATCTCTTTTACAGAGCCGTGGAGGAAGTGGAAGTGTACATGCTGTTACAACATCCTCTAGATTTAAAGCTGTGCAGAGAGGCACACTCCAGTATTACAGATATATCAGATGGAGGTAAAGCAGGATATTCCTGCCTAATTTTATCTTTTTTTCTTCTTTTGGTTAAAGCCCGCTGTTAGAAAAAGGCTGTTTGTGTGCTGTGAAATAAAATGAAAAGTGTTTTCATGAATGCTAAATGATCAAGCCATTCTCAAATGAGGCTTTTAAAGTGTAGATCGATTAGTAATGCAATATTTAACATGCATGCTTATAAAGGCCAATCAATGAAATGTGCAAATGATGAAAAGTCAGAGGCACTCTGATGCTCTTACTTTCCATTTGTATTTTTCTGGAGTCTAAAAATGTAAAGTATGTAAATAAAGGCTCGCAATTTTGGACTAGATAGAAGAGGAGCAATTATGGATGTTACTGTTGGCTTGAAATGAGAAGGCTATGCCTTGGCCAAAAGTGTAGTCTTTCTTAAAAGGCTTTTAGAATTTAATTGTGTGAATCATTGCTCTAATTCTCCTTTTTTTGTTGATATTTCCCTTATAAATGCATACAAACAGCTGCCAGCAAATGCTGTATGTTAACCTGAACATTTTGTGCTTGTGCTTGTAAAAAGTAATTCTAGAACAATTTTGAGTTTTTGAAAATATCAGTTTTTGGTGTTTTCTACAAACAGGGTACAACTCGGTATCCTTTTTTTTTTTTTTATTACCTCTCCCACCTTAGAGGTCTTTACCTTTTTTCACCAAATCCAGTGAGGAATATCATTCAATAATGTAATTTTAATAATCTGTTGAACTGATATCCAGTTAAATAAATTATTTATATTTAATATTTATGATGTTTAATGTGTATGCAATGTTTGTATAAAACTAAAAATGTGCATTAGGTCCTAAATTAGTTTATTTAAATTTGCAAACCTGATACCCATTCAAACAGATTTTGTTAGATATTTTTGATAGATATTTATTTTTAATGGCTAAGCTTTATCGTTTATAACTTTTTTATATAATGTTGAATTTTGATACCATGTTTGAAAAAAAAAAAACATATTACATAAGAAGCATTTTATTTTATTTTCCAAGTTATATTTTGTACCATCATTGTGGAAAGTGGCATTTGCTTACACAGTAAGCAAACAGGTGCAGCTTGCTTACTCTTACCTTCACAGTAAGAAATTCATTGCCTTGTCAATCCTCCCCATGCACCCCCAACAAACCCAAACCTCCTTCCTTCATTCATTCGAATTTCCTAAATGTAATAACTGAATCTATGAATCCCTCCAAGGATGTGCTCAGGTAATCGGCCCGGCAATAACAGAAGTGATCTCCTTCCCGAGGCAAACCAAACCCAATCTTATTTGATTAACACTACACAATTCACCAGATTAGCTATGATTTATGACCTTTGAATTAATCAACCCACTCAGTTCATACACTGTCAACCTTATTTGTTATGAGTCTGACTTTTATTGCTCCTCTCCACCCCTGAGAGTGAAGCATGCTGTTGAAAATACAGTAAAGCGCCGAGCCTCTTAAGGCACCCGGCTGCTTCAAACCACGAGGGCTGGGCACATTAATCATGTTATAAAAGGCAGAAAATCCAATTAATTCTATTTGATATTCCAATAAGATCTGGGTCTGATTAAAAACTCTAATCTCTTTTGACCACCATAGACATCTACATTACCCACACTCAAAACAGTGGGGAATATCTCCCTGAGTGGAAAAGGGATTTTTTTTTTATGCAAACAACTGTATCCCTAACTGTCTGATCGTATTTTCACGCTTAAATGCTTATCTCTGGTGGTTCGTGCTTTTTTCCTGTGTACTTTTAATTAGAGCGGTTGTGTCTTTCACCCCTCATTACTCACATTGCTCCAGAAACCACCAACATTATAAGCCTTGGTGGAGCCATTGCTGGTTTCATCACATTAAATATATATGAAAAACACAAACATGCTTTCTTGACTTGGCCTTTCTGTATCCCAACATGAAGTGGTGCGTCCCAGGGAGGGAATGTGCTGAAAAGAGCATGGCAAAAGCAGGACTCATCTCATCAGCGGAGCACAGTCCTGGTTAAATATGCAGGAACCTTTCTGTCAGTCGTTCCCTCAGGAGATGGACCAGAAGCTCCTCCCACTAACCTGTGAAGAAGCTGAAGGGTGCTTTCTGAAGGATGTGCTCTCTGAAGGCCCATAGCTTACATATCACCTCTGTTTACACCAAATCAGCTGGGCAGAAAATTGAGCTGCGTTGAGTGACATATAAAACTTTTATCACATACTCACTGCTTGAAGTTTCCCTCCCTGCTTTCTTGTTCACTCTCCCATCGGACTGTCACCATTTAATCATAAATTCATCTGAGAAACATTATTCTCTCTGGATTGAAATATGGCCTGTGTGATGAGAGTCAGAGTCAGGCTGAAGTATATGAAAAAAATTTTTTGAACAAGTTCTGTATACAAGAATGGAGGTATTTCACTTTTGATTTTACTGCTCGCTTTTATTTAGAACATTTTTTTTCTTTTTGAAATGGAAATCGATACAGTACACTGCTCTCACCAGGACATCATTAATACACTTAATGGAAATGTTAATTCATAACATTACGTCTCATATTGACAAGGGTGCATTACGCCCAGTGGGAGAGAAAACAATACAGTGCAACTACGAAATGTGAAAGTGTAGAACACGCTGTTTTAAACCAATTTGGTTTGTAGTACTTTTTTGTTGTGGAGATTTTTAAGCAGCTCTTTTTACAGTTTACATTTTACGTCAGTAGCTGATTGTTGTTATGTTTTTATAAGTCATTTGAATTTAATTTTGTTCAAAATCGTAATCATGTCAGAGCCATACCCTTTTGTGCACCGGTTCGACATATGGTGCAGTAGCGCTTTGAGCCAAGTTTGAGTCCTGGCTTGAGGTCATTTCCTGATATTGTTTCCTTTCTTCTCCTATTGCTACTTGTAATTACTACTCTGTTCACTCTAATAAAGGCACAAATGGCAACAATATAACTTAAAAAAAGCTTATTAATTCAGAAATTAATAAGTGAGTCATTGAATCATTTACCCAACCGTTTCTTAAAAACAAGGTGCAGGATTTACTTTGAAACAGCTTCCACTAATAAATTGCTAGTAAATGTCACAAATGTATGTGTATGTGTTGCTCGGTGTTGCATCAAAAGCTTTGTTTGTTTTCATTGGCAGACCAAAAACAAAGTAATGTAATATAAACCTGTTTACGGAACTGTTATTCAAAAGCAATATCACACACATGCTGTCTTAGAAACAGACAATGCTGCCATTGCTAATTCAAATATGATATAACATACATTCTGTATATATATATATATATATATATATATATATATATGTGGTGCTCTTTTAAGCAGCTTTGTTGTGCATGTTGTTGTAAAAATCAGTTGCTGTCGTATTATCATCATTCTGCAAAACACATCTGTTTATGTTTTTGAAAAGAAAGTCAGACAGTTTTCTATGGTTCCATGTGCTTGCCGGTGTATATTTTGCTTGTATATGTGTGTGTGGACAACACATTTTGGCAGCAGGTGCATAGTTCTAGTGTAAGACACTGGCAGTGGGCCCTGAGGTTACTGCTGCCTCTGTCATGCCCATGTTTGCGCTGGGTTGCATCTGCATTCACTCCTCTCGGGCTCTGAACAGCTCATGCTGTAGCAGATCTCCGCTCTGCTCAGAGGTAGCATTAACGGTTAGTGTGTAAGACAATAAAATGCAAATTGCTATGACCTCTGGAGTTGATCTCTTCTTGCTTGGTCTGTTTGGATCATGGAAAAAAAAAACAGGCATGAATGGAAGCTCAATTGCCTGGAGAACCAGTCGCCTTTGCTGATACTGAATAATAAAATTCAAAGTCAAAACGTTGCTTTACATGACAGCGTGCAGTCAGATGTCCTATGACCCCTGCTTGGAGTTTTGGAAAGCATGGTATATCAAAGGGAAAGTCAGAAGACTATGTCTGTGGAAATCAGTAAACTGCTTCCTCTCTGCTTTACTTCTGCTTTAGTGAGACTGGGGATATTTAACAGTGCCACGGCTCATTGGATTTTACAATTTTTACATGCTGTAATTTTAAGTTTTGGTGCAAAGAGGAACAGAAGCATTTTTGAGAGCTGCTTAAGAATTTAAGACATTTGTGCCTGTTATATTTCTCAGTGGCATACTAGATTTCCTATGTTTTGTAGTAAGATATAGAAGCAACTGTTGCGGATCTTCTCAAACCATTGCTTTCTTTTGCAGCTGCCTTAATAGCATGTTGTAGGGGAGACAGGGGCTAGTTGTCACAGAGGAATGTAAGTTGTCACCAACCAAGAATATATCTCAGTAACTGAGGTTTTGAGTCAAAAGTACAATTACACAAATGCTTGTTTTCTCTAGTTGTATAGGTTTTGAATTAAAAACATCTAATTGAAAACCTCTTAATTGCATTTTTGTGTGTTTCATCCTTTGAACTATATAAGTCCTTTATGCTTACCAAGGGTGCACATATTTGACCAAAAATAGAATAAAAAGAGTAATATTGTGAAATATTATAATAACTTAAAATGACTATTTTCTATTGGAATAGTTTTCAAAATATAATTTATTCCTTTACCGGTGACGCTGAATTTTCAGCATCATTACTCCAGTCTTCAGTGTCACATGATCCTTCAGAAATCATTCTAATATACTGATTTTCTGCTCAAGAAATATGTATTATTATTATTATTATTATTATCAATGTTGAAAACAGTTGTACTGTTATACTTTTTTTAATTAGAATTATTTGATTATTAGAAAGTTCAAAAGAACAGCATTTATTTGATTCAAAAAGTAGGCTACTGTTCACATGCGTTTTAATACTATATAGTAATAATTGAGTACTTTCTCCTGTTTTATTGCTGTTTTTTTCTGATAATTTGGAATGAGGATAAAAAGACAAAAAAAAAACATGCAAATAAGTTCAAACATCAATTCAATATCTACTATTTCC
>NW_015547688.1:2107793-2119467 GCF_001515605.1 Sinocyclocheilus anshuiensis
TCGGTCATGCCCAACATTTTTCTAATTTACAGTAGATCTCTATCTTTAAGCCCTTTCAAGCCACAAGCTTTTGAAATCTTGATGTCAAAATCCAGCATTTTTCCAAAATTCCCTGGCGCCTAAAGGGTTAAGTGGCTGTTTTTCTCCCTTTTTGGCTTTTTTAGTATTTATGTATGTTCACTGTTTTTGCTTGAATTGTCTTGTTTTTCCATAATTATTAAACATTTTTAATTTTATCTGAAATGCTATGATAGGCTGTTTAATGTGACAACTTAGCCCATATAGTATGACAACATGCCCCAATATGCCTCACAAAAGAAGAAACTTGTGTTCAGTGAACTATGACTCTTTTCCAGGACAATAACAATGAAAGTGTTCAATAGTAGCTTTTTTTATTTATTTATTTTTAGCTAAGACTTAAAAGTATGTGCAAATATAGAAATTGACTTTCAAAAATAAATATATCACTGTGATATAATATAGATGCTGGAGTTAAAAATGTGAGAACTAGCCCCACCAGGACCGGTGTGGCGTGTTTTCTGCAGCAGCTGATCGGGGAACTAGAGCCTCAGCAGAGGCTGGAGAGCAGCCAACAGCAGGTGAAAAACCCCAGACTCTGGCCTGCATGCTGCGTTACACACTAAACCACCTGCTCAGTCCACAACTGATGACCGTAATGGAGAGATACTGTACGCACATGACTCATCTAATGGCATTCGACTGCGTGCGCCCAAAGCCAGAAACAAATACGCTTGTTGTCTTTTCTTTTGGAGGGATTCATTTACGAATCCTCCCCAAATGCTTTCAGTTAATTTGAGTCATTCTCGGTTTCCCGCTCTACATGCCAAAGAGCTGCGGGTATGTTTTCTCAGGGGTTTCTCTGCGAAGATCCCTGGCAGGTTAGATCAATTAGGGAGTGAATATAGGGGTATTTAAACACAGTTATGCTCATCACTTCATGTTATTAGTAATCTCAGCCCGGGCTCATGTGGATGATTATGTTACATAATACCTGTTGTTATTGCCTGCTCTAAGTGCGTTTGATTAAATTGCTGCGGGTATAGATGTGTGTGTGTGTAGGTTTGTGTGCCTTGCAGTTGCCATGCAGCAGCACTGAGCTGAAAGCGGTAAGCTCTCTCCTGCTCTCATCTGAATTACCTGTCCACATTGATTAGAGGGACTACGCGTGAATGGGATCTTAGATTTTCTAGCCTTCAGAATTAAGATAAGCCTGTCTGTAGTTACACTCGGTTGACCCTCCTTTAGAGTGACACACCTGCAGCTGTGAGGCCTTTAGACTCATAATAACCAAGGGTCTCGAACCGTTCGACTAACTAGCTCCATGCCTGTTGTTTTCCCCGTTTCTCTCCACCTCGTGCACTCAGCTGTCTCTTTCCAACCACTGCTTCCCCAAATCCTCATCTGCTTCACAGAATCCCTCATTACCAGCATCCCTGCACTGGGGGGAAAAATAATTTTTTGTCTTGTTTTACAGTAAAAATATCCTTAAAACTAACTAAATAAACTTGAGAAAATATATGTTCATATGAGTAAGACACTAAGTTAAATTTTCTTACCTTATTGACAAAGAGTTTTTTCTTTAACAAGTTTTTTGTCAAATTTATGCTTGAAACAAACCCCCCCCCCAAATTATGGGGTCGGCATATATTTGTTTTACAAATAAATACTTTTATTCATCAAGGACACATTAAATTGAGCAAAAGTGACAGTTAAGATTTTTCAATGTTACAAAAAAATTCTATTTCAAATAAATGATTTTCTATTCAATAATAATCCTGAAAAAGAATATTATATGGTTTCCACAAAATATTAAGTAGAGCAAACATTGCTAATAATAAGAAATGTTTCTTGAGACGCAAATCAGTATATTAGAATGATTTCTGAAGGATCATGTGACACTGAAGACTGGAGTAATGATGCTGAAAATTCAAGCTTTGCAACTCTGGAATGAATTACATTTTAAAATATATTAAAATAGACAACAGACATTTTGAAATGGAATAATTTTTCACAATATTGCTGTTTTATTGCATTTTTATTTAATAAACGCAAACTTGGACACATTAAAAATCATAAAACGATATTACCAACCCAAAAGATGTTTGCTTACTGTGTATCCTGACCTGCTGGTGTGAACCGCTCCACCTCAAACAGAAGGGCCCTGCAGCAAGTTATAAAAATGACCGAGTCCATTACTATTTTCCGACTATTATGGACACCTACACTGAGAGGTGTAAAAGGAAGCCTAGCGGCATCAGGAAGGATTCGTCTCCCTCGTCCCATTGTATGTTCACACTCCCACCATCTGGAACTCTATCAAAGTGGACTTTAGACTTTCAGAGCTAAATTACAATTTAAATTCAGCTGATTTGCCATTAAAGCTGAAGTGTGCAATCTCTTTGATGTCAAAATACTTTCTTCATATACACAGACATGTATGAGAAACTATGAATAAGCCATTTTTTAACTCTTTCCCCGCCAGCGTTTAAAAAAAAACAAACATTTTTGATTACTTTCACAAAATGTTCATGGCCCCCAAAATATTTTGTTGTTTGAATATCTGAATATGTCAAAAGAAAGAACAGCCTCTGCTTTTAAACAACAACAACAACAACAAAATCTTTTTATTCTAGCTTCATGCATTCTGTTTATATCAACACTTGACTCTGTGTAAGTTTCATTAAAAAAAGCAACATTTTGAACAAAAAGCTGAGAAAATCATGTTTTTGTCAAAGAGTACATTTGGATCAGATTCAGATCGATGATCAATAGATCATCAATAGATGGAAAAAAATAGCTTCCATCAAGTTCTTCCACTTCAGTCAAGTTGCTTCCACTTCTTGTATTCGGTATTCTTTCATTCGGTAACAATAGGCAGTTTTGATTTATATAATGATTAATGTTTGATAATTGCATTGTTTTACATATGCATCTGCTTACACCTGTGAGCGCTTGTTTCTGCTTCTTCTTCACCATGTTTTCTTTCAGAAGATGTTTAATATCGCCCCCTACTGAACACCAGTGAAAACGCGGAAAGACGGAAACTTCCGTCAATGGCGAGGAAGCGTTGTCTCATAAATGACAGAAAATTCTGTCAGTGTTGGGTAAAGACTTAAGAGGATTTCCCTGAAAAATGTAAAGATGATTTGTGGCACTAATATACAATAGCATTAACACATGAGCATCCTGACTAGCAACATTGCCTCAAACTATGGCATGCGTTTTGGACCGGACTGTCTGTTTTGCAACCTTAGAAACCTGTTTGAAAAGTGTTATTTTATTTGCTCAAGCTATAGTGGAACATAAAGTGCACTTTAGCTCTAAGTTAAAAACAGCTAATCTTATTCTGCAGTTCTTTAAGGTTTAGCTACTATTTCTTTCAGATGTTTTGTGGTTTTCTCATTCAAGACAATCCCCTAGTGGCTAGCGCCACATTTCCGATTTCATAACAATGAAGTGGCTCTGGAAGAGAATGAACATGCATGTGACACTGGAGGCTGACGGCAGGAAGTGCCTTGTCGTTGTAATTCACATTCAGTCAGGAGGTGAGGAGTCGCAAGTGCTATTGTTCTTCCTCCTCTCGTCTTCCTGCTCATCAGAGTCCTGCAGTGGCCACTTCTTCTGCTGTTATTCTCCATTTATAAGCCATTCATTCCCACAGGGGTTGCACTGAAGAGCTTTATTGTCTGCTTTCAAACTTGGCACAGTAAAATTAAAGTGGTTTTGTTTCCGTACTTATCGTTGCTTAATCCCTGGGTAATCCCATCGTTTTCCTACCGCCAATCCCAGGGTCCTGGCGGCCCTAGACACTTCGCTTTGTTGGCTTCTTTAATACCCCAGACCAGGGGTGGCGAACTCCGGTCCTGGAGAGCCGCAGTCCTGCAGAGTTCAGCTCCAACTCTAATTAAACCTCACCTGCCTGTAGCTTTCTAGTAACCCTTCAGACCTTGAGTAGCTTGTTCAGGTGTGTTTGATTAGGGTTAAAGCAAAACTCTGCAGGGCTGCGGCTCTCCAGGACCGACGCTCCAGACCGTCCCAGAGAGGGATGGCCACATGTTTTTATTAGAACCGAGAGGGTTGGTCAGATTGTCCACGTTACCTTCGCAGGGTGACCGTAAATCCCTGAGGAATACACAGAGATTCATGAGGTCTGAGAATAACAACTTCTTAATTGGATTAATTTAGTCCTGATCAGCGTCCTCATTAGCACCATTTGTGCATGGCGATGTCGACTCATTCTTTTATTGCCTTTCACTGCCTCTTCCTTTCCCTCCGGAAATGTACAATTATCTTTCGTAAATTAATTCTAGGAAACACGGCCAATCGCGAGCGCGGTAGCCTGTGCCACCCTCTCTTGGTTTGCCGTATCAACGCAACATGCGCACACATGCGGCTTTATCTGTCCTTTGCATGCACATACATCTAGGTCAGGAGGAGGTTCAAAACATATGGCTCTTCTCATGTTCGCCTACCTCTAATCCCTGTAATCCATTATTTGTCATGCTTGAAGTGCAGGGTTCGTATTGGAAGTTCAGGAGGAAAAGAGGATCAGGGCAGGTCTGAGAACAGAGCTAGAGGCCTCAGCAGCTGCCGTTATCTGATCAGAGGCGACAGAACCTTTTGCACGTACCTACGAGGCTTGAACCGCATCCCTGAGGCTGCCGCTGCTCCTCTCTTCATGCGTAACATACATCTGCCGGCACTCACTGTGATGTACTTGTGCTGTTCTATTAAAAGCTGTCATGAACCGTGACTCCTCTGTGTCAGTCATGACTCTTTATAAATGCACATGTGATGGGGGAAATGTCATTTCTCCTGTGTAGTTGCATTAGGGCTGTCAAGCACGCACTAATTTATTTGTGATATGTCATTTATTAAGCTGAATTAATGGAATTTATATCTGCAAGACTTTACAGTATGGTTCAATTCGTTAGTTCAAGTCATTACTTATTGCAGTAGCTAACATGAGATAACAGCATTTATTGGTTAATGGTAATTTCTTCATATACCTACTTTTCATATACCTATGTATTTATAATTTAGCACAAGTTTATATATTATGAATGAACATGAATTAATACTGAACAATATTTATAAATGAACAGTAACCTATATTAAAGGGATAGTCCACCCAAAAATGTAAATTCTGTCATCATTTATTTACCCTCATGTCGTTGCAAACCTGTATGAGTTTCTTTTATCTGTGGAGAATAAAGATATTTTGAAGAATGTTGGTAACCCAACAGTTTCAGTTGCCGCCGACTTTAATTGTATTTTCGTTCATATAATAGAAGTCAATTGGAACCAAAACTGTTTTGTTTACCAATATTTATTTATTTTTAAATACATAATAAATACATAAGCATTTTATTTTATTTTATTGAATTGATCAAAAAGAAAGTCATGCAGGTTTAGAACAGGTAGAGGCAGGATCAGGTAGAGTAAACGATGACAGAAGTTTCATTTTTGGGTGAATTGTAATAAATGCTGAAAAGAATTGTTGTTCATTGT
Organism: Sinocyclocheilus anshuiensis; assembly: GCF_001515605.1. Lineage (NCBI taxonomy): Eukaryota > Metazoa > Chordata > Actinopteri > Cypriniformes > Cyprinidae > Sinocyclocheilus > Sinocyclocheilus anshuiensis. The sequence goes on from NW_015547688.1 coordinate 2,113,326, forward strand.
TAGTTAGATAGCTAATGCATTCATTTGCTTACAAATAGGACCTTATTGTAAATTTAGCCATATATTAAAGGAATAGTTCACCCAAAAAGGAAAATTCTGTCATTAATTGACCATTCGCAAAGAGCTTGATTGACAGGTGATCTGACCAATCATAGTGCCAAATCCACCGTCTTGTCCGACAGCTACGACCAGAAACTAATACATAAGCATTTTATTTTATTTGATTGAATTGATCAAAAAGAAAGTCATGCAGGTTTAGAACAGGTAGATCAGGTAGAGTAAACGATGACAGAATTTTCATTTTTGGGTGAATTGTAATAAATGCTGAAAAGAATTGTTGTTCATTGTTAGTTAGATAGCTAATGCATTCATTTGCTTACAAATAGGACCTTATTGTAAATTTAGCCATATATTAAAGGAATAGTTCACCCAAAAAGGAAAATTCTGTCATTAATTGACCATTCGCAAAGAGCTTGATTGACAGGTGATCTGACCAATCATAGTGCCAAATCCACCGTCTTGTCCGACAGCTACGACCAGAAACTAACAATAAATTAAATTTTCTGCCTATTAGATTGTTTTATTAACATCTACACCTACCCAACCCTAAACAATAATGCAAAAACAGTAATTGTTATTGTACAGTGTGACATATATATTGATGTGTGCATGCCTAGTAGCTGCAGCTGTATCCCAACCACAAATCAGACAGGAGAGTAGATTAACTTCGCTGGACTTAAACTTGAAAAATGGTGTGTTCCACGGCTGAAATAAAATACATTCTGATGTTCATTCATTTTCATTTCATGCTTTAAGTAAATATGTAAAGACGATCGGTTCACGTGCCGCTTTAACTGAGGCAATACAGTGATCTATCATTAAAGAGCCACAAAACGGTATTTATTGTTTGCATTTCTTTAAATCTGAGAGTCCTGAGACCTTGTTTCATACCAGAAGTAACCTGCTCTGTCTTGTCTGTCGGCACATTGTCAGTTTCCTTTATGCTCCGCGATGTATTTTCACTGCATGAGAACATGACGTGTAGTGTGAGAGCGCCATTGTTTGTCGGAGATAGCAACAGTAACTAAGGGTGGGTGGGTCCAAACCCGTAAGACCTTTGTTCATCTTCTGAACACAAATTAAGATATTTTTGATGAAATCCGAGCGCTTTCTGACCCTGCATAGACAGCAAAGGAACTACCATGTTCAAGGCCCAGAAAAGTAGTAAGGACATTGTTAAAATAGTCCAGCCAGAAGCATACTGTCTGAGGTTGACGTTCATCGCACTAAATACAATTAAATTCCCTTTTACTCATTTTACTTATTACTATTTTACTCATGCAAGACCAACTCCTGTCTACTTCAGTGGGCAGCTTCTGAAATCTCGAAAACCGCTTGCCAAATTTAAAATGATCAGCAATAAAATCTGACATAAACTGTCCTATAAATGTTTTTTTTAATTATTTCAGGCTGGTCCAGCCAGCGTGCATGAGCAGTCCCAAATGAGCATTTCACAACACTGAAACCAGAGCTTCAGTGACACGATGACTTTACATACTGGCGATTGGCGAATTTTTTATTTAAAAGCAGACCCATTCTGCCATATTGCCATATATTAATGCGGTTTTTGTCTGTGGTCTTTTTTTATTATTATTATTTTTAATACACTTGCAGATTTATGTCTTTGGCTGTTTTCTTGCTGTTCTTATATTTTCTTGTGCTATGAATGCAGTATTTTTCACAGTACTGTGTTAAGTGAAAACTGTTTTCGATTGTATAGTAACTTACCCATCCTTCTTATGAAGCGGAGAACACACCCTGTGTGATACTTTCTGCTTGTTCAAACTGCAAAAATAAAGTAAAACTTCAAGATTGAATTTCTATAATAGAATTTACACACAGATCAGGGGACATCTTAATTAAATAATGCTTCATTTTAATTTAATAATATAATTTAGATAAATTGTTTTATATTAATAATACTATAATTTAATTTGAATTAAGTATTTTAATTACTATTATTTATTTATAATTATTTATTTTGTAATAATAAAATGCTTTTACATTTTTTAATACATTTTTATATGAAATATCAGTACTTGACTGGCATTCCAAGAGACTGTGAGACATCTTGAAAAAGTGAGCAGTGAGGAAATTACAGTCATGTACCGGCATCAGTTCTTTTAAATTAGATATTGATTCGTATACATCATTGGAATGGTTTCCTCTGTGTTATAGATGATAATATGAGGGCATGCGCTGATTTTGTGTGAGGTTTGTGTGATTTACACAGTACAGCGTAAAGTAGCAACGGCTGCTGGGAGATGAGCTCTGTGCTGTTAGCAAACACTCCGCGCTCGTCCCTGCTGGCACAGACTCATGTCAGCGCGCTTGTAAAGGACTTCCTGTCTGACTGTGTGGCACAGTTGTCACAGTAGGGTTTGTGCCCTATGCTGTTTACACCAAGAAAAGAGAGGAAGAGGAGGGGGGAGTCTGAGCACAGTACACAAATAAGACCATAACTCAGTTGCCTCGCAGTCTGGGCACCTTCCATCCATGCATGATTCAACAACTGCTAGATCCACGTCGCCCATTAAGACTCGAGTCGCAGCGGGGGCTACAGTCAATCACATTTGGAGCAGAAGATCTCGGGGTAGTCGCGATCACTCTTTGAGGGCATTACGCTGATGGACAAGAATGTTGGTAACCCAACAGTTTCAGTTGCCGCCGACTTTAATTGTATTTTCGTTCATATAATAGAAGTCAATTGGAACCAAAACTGTTTTGTTTACCAATATTTATTTATTTTTAAATACATAATAAATACATAAGCATTTTATTTTATTTGATTGAATTGATCAAAAAGAAAGTCATGCAGGTTTAGAACAGGTAGATCAGGTAGAGTAAACGATGACAGAATTTTCATTTTTGGGTGAATTGTAATAAATGCTGAAAAGAATTGTTGTTCATTGTTAGTTAGATAGCTAATGCATTCATTTGCTTACAAATAGGACCTTATTGTAAATTTAGCCATATATTAAAGGAATAGTTCACCCAAAAAGGAAAATTCTGTCATTAATTGACCATTCGCAAAGAGCTTGATTGACAGGTGATCTGACCAATCATAGTGCCAAATCCACCGTCTTGTCCGACAGCTACGACCAGAAACTAACAATAAATTAAATTTTCTGCCTATTAGATTGTTTTATTAACATCTACACCTACCCAACCCTAAACAATAATGCAAAAACAGTAATTGTTATTGTACAGTGTGACATATATATTGATGTGTGCATGCCTAGTAGCTGCAGCTGTATCCCAACCACAAATCAGACAGGAGAGTAGATTAACTTCGCTGGACTTAAACTTGAAAAATGGTGTGTTCCACGGCTGAAATAAAATACATTCTGATGTTCATTCATTTTCATTTCATGCTTTAAGTAAATATGTAAAGACGATCGGTTCACGTGCCGCTTTAACTGAGGCAATACAGTGATCTATCATTAAAGAGCCACAAAACGGTATTTATTGTTTGCATTTCTTTAAATCTGAGAGTCCTGAGACCTTGTTTCATACCAGAAGTAACCTGCTCTGTCTTGTCTGTCGGCACATTGTCAGTTTCCTTTATGCTCCGCGATGTATTTTCACTGCATGAGAACATGACGTGTAGTGTGAGAGCGCCATTGTTTGTCGGAGATAGCAACAGTAACTAAGGGTGGGTGGGTCCAAACCCGTAAGACCTTTGTTCATCTTCTGAACACAAATTAAGATATTTTTGATGAAATCCGAGCGCTTTCTGACCCTGCATAGACAGCAAAGGAACTACCATGTTCAAGGCCCAGAAAAGTAGTAAGGACATTGTTAAAATAGTCCAGCCAGAAGCATACTGTCTGAGGTTGACGTTCATCGCACTAAATACAATTAAATTCCCTTTTACTCATTTTACTTATTACTATTTTACTCATGCAAGACCAACTCCTGTCTACTTCAGTGGGCAGCTTCTGAAATCTCGAAAACCGCTTGCCAAATTTAAAATGATCAGCAATAAAATCTGACATAAACTGTCCTATAAATGTTTTTTTTAATTATTTCAGGCTGGTCCAGCCAGCGTGCATGAGCAGTCCCAAATGAGCATTTCACAACACTGAAACCAGAGCTTCAGTGACACGATGACTTTACATACTGGCGATTGGCGAATTTTTTATTTAAAAGCAGACCCATTCTGCCATATTGCCATATATTAATGCGGTTTTTGTCTGTGGTCTTTTTTTATTATTATTATTTTTAATACACTTGCAGATTTATGTCTTTGGCTGTTTTCTTGCTGTTCTTATATTTTCTTGTGCTATGAATGCAGTATTTTTCACAGTACTGTGTTAAGTGAAAACTGTTTTCGATTGTATAGTAACTCACCCATCCTTCTTATGAAGCGGAGAACACACCCTGTGTGATACTTTCTGCTTGTTCAAACTGCAAAAATAAAGTAAAACTTCAAGATTGAATTTCTATAATAGAATTTACACACAGATCAGGGGACATCTTAATTAAATAATGCTTCATTTTAATTTAATAATATAATTTAGATAAATTGTTTTATATTAATAATACTATAATTTAATTTGAATTAAGTATTTTAATTACTATTATTTATTTATAATTATTTATTTTGTAATAATAAAATGCTTTTACATTTTTTAATACATTTTTATATGAAATATCAGTACTTGACTGGCATTCCAAGAGACTGTGAGACATCTTGAAAAAGTGAGCAGTGAGGAAATTACAGTCATGTACCGGCATCAGTTCTTTTAAATTAGATATTGATTCGTATACATCATTGGAATGGTTTCCTCTGTGTTATAGATGATAATATGAGGGCATGCGCTGATTTTGTGTGAGGTTTGTGTGATTTACACAGTACAGCGTAAAGTAGCAACGGCTGCTGGGAGATGAGCTCTGTGCTGTTAGCAAACACTCCGCGCTCGTCCCTGCTGGCACAGACTCATGTCAGCGCGCTTGTAAAGGACTTCCTGTCTGACTGTGTGGCACAGTTGTCACAGTAGGGTTTGTGCCCTATGCTGTTTACACCAAGAAAAGAGAGGAAGAGGAGGGGGGAGTCTGAGCACAGTACACAAATAAGACCATAACTCAGTTGCCTCGCAGTCTGGGCACCTTCCATCCATGCATGATTCAACAACTGCTAGATCCACGTCGCCCATTAAGACTCGAGTCGCAGCGGGGGCTACAGTCAATCACATTTGGAGCAGAAGATCTCGGGGTAGTCGCGATCACTCTTTGAGGGCATTACGCTGATGGACGCATGTCAGGCGGCGCGTATCAGTGGCGTGACATACGAGGATAATTCGCTGTCTTACATCCCAGCCGCTTAATGGATTCGAAAGGCAGGAGATCTAACAGGCAGAACAGAGAGAAAGAGAGAGAAAGACTCTTCTCTCATTGGCACCGTCTGCGTTTTACCTGTCAAACCGAGCCCGGAAGTGAAGAGCGGCTACGTTCACATAGCAGCTGAATACAATGTCAGTCCTGTTTTAACAGGGCTAAATACAGTTACTTTCGCACATAGTTTGGTTCTAACTCAGAGTGACATGGCCTTTATGTAACCGAACTGACTTCCTTAAATTTTCAAGACTCACATTTGAGGTTGTGTCTCGACTGAAGCTTTTAGAAGCAGCCGGTGTTTTCCACCAGAGCTGCTGCCGTCAGTTTTGTGGTCTGGGCACGCTCCAAATGATTCGCTTTGCAATTCAAAACTGCTGGCGGTTAATTAAGATTTGATGGATGAACTTATGATTGGACTCATTTATTAAATAACATCCTGTCAATTGTGATAAGACGTCGCAGCGTTATGGATGTCGCCATCTTAGATATTTACTTCAGTCACTGTTGTTATGGTTACGGCAGTGGCAGAAATGTTCTTTCAATATGTGGGTGCAAATTATAGAAAACAACCATATGTATGTCTACATATTTAAAATTGTGAATATAACTCTATCTATAGTGATAAAATAGATTTTATAATATCAACTTATATAATATTATTTTATAATATCACATAATATGTTTGCCATCTTTTTAAAATAAAGTAAATATATAATATAATATAATATAATATAATATAATA
>NW_015547688.1:2119738-2123365 GCF_001515605.1 Sinocyclocheilus anshuiensis
TAATATAATATAATATAATATACACTTTTTAATATAATATAACACTTTTATAATATGATTTCTCTGGTATATCTGGTGTAATGACAGTTTTTTAAATTTTATTATTATCATTATTCTTAATAATTCGTTTAAAGATTACAAAAAAAGAGTCCATAGATTAAAATAATTATAATTAAAATATTTACATTTTATGAGTGGAATGTTCTTCAAGGTTCCCACTCTTTTTAACCAATAAATTTAAATGACTTTTCGAGTTATTTGTAATCTACTGGATAAGGATTTTTAAAAAATACTATTATTTTTTAATAATAATACTAATATTTTACTCAGAATTTCTACTCAATTAATATTTTACAGATTTGCCTAACTAAAAAAAAACTATATTAATTATGAATGAATGAATATTATTTAAAAATTGCATGCCATTTTTGAAAAATTGTGAAATTACATGACTCCAGGTTTAGAAATCACACTTTTACAATTAGGCTTCCTCGTATATCCAGGCTGTGTCATCCTGTGTGAATCCTGTTTTTTGAAAGATAAAACACCTTTAAAGCATTCTTTGTTATTTTTGATAATTTTAAGTCATTGTGATGACATATGCTCTGGCCCCTTGGTCATGAATCACTGGTTTAGGGGACATTTCAGTTGGTAAATTAGCTAAAAACCAGCTTGGCTGGTCTAAGAGACCAGCTAGGCCAGCAAAAGCCCGGTTTTGTCAGGCTGTAAGATCAGTTTAGCTGGTTTAAGCAGAGTTTTCTTTGGTGGTGGTTACAGGCATTATTCACGACTAACAACAGTGTTGTATGAACAGGATCATTTGAGAGCCACACCTGTTAGTAAATACAGTCACTCCCAAACGCTTTGTCTGTGTGAACACAGCCAATTATCCGAGCCTCTTTAAACGAACACCCAAACAAATAGATAATTAGCTAGTTTCTCTTAAGATCTTGTGTACTGTGCAACTAATTACATTTCGAATCAACAGGCTGATTAGAGTGTTACTCGTGATGCCTGGCAGGTGTGACTAAAGGAAGAAGAAACCTTTAGTAACTTTGAGAGTTTGAACGTCTTTGTTTTGGAAGAAATGGCTGAGCTGACAAATCTTTTCTTCATTCATACCGTGATGTTGCCGTAGGACTTATCAGTTGAAAAGAGAGATGTCCTTTGTTGTTCTCCGAAGGCTCCCCTGCGTTACATCACTTACATACTACTGTGCCCAATAAAAAGAAAGCGACCCACAACACACAGAGAGGCAGGGGAGGACAACCACGCTGACAAAGCCATCAAATTGCCATATTTATTGGGAAAGTGCCATAAGCAATATTACAAGACTGTTGAGTGATATTTTAATTGAGCGATGCATTCCTTTTACAAGTTCAGGAGAACAGTAGCAGTCCTTTCCTTTTCAACCAAGCATCAACAACGATCACTTCAAGGGGAGCTTTTGAGCATCATTAGTCTGGTGTGTACATTTCAGACTTATTTACTGACTGAAGGCATGGGAAACTAATTAAGTGACAGACACTGAACGGGCACTCATTAGGCATGCGATCCATTTGTGTGTGCAAGCGTCCTGCTGACTCCTACTGGAATAGGCCGCTTGCGGATTCATTGTTCTAACGAAGTTGGCAAAAGCCAGTATAGTGACAAATCACTGTCGAGCTCCCACCAAGTGAGACATTTTCAAGGCAAACAGTAAAAAGTCAAGCATATTCATTACTGAATAGAGCTATGTGACAGAATGTGTCAATTAGATGATGAGATTTTATGGTTTTAGAAGAAAAAAAAAAAAGCACAAACAGTAAGAATTTGACACTTTAGCCACATTTAAAAATGTTTGAATGTCTAAATACCAAAGTGGCAAGTAAGAAAACATTGTCCATAAAAACTATCGTTCAAAAGGGTTGGTAAGATTTTTAAATGTGCTTGAAAGAAGTCTCTTATGCTATTGGATCAAAAAAAAAAAATTTTCAAACAACAATTTTGTATTTGAATATATTTTAGTGTCATTTATTCCTGTGATGCAAAGCTAAATAAAGCTCCAGTCTTCATATATGTGTCACATGATCATTCAGAAATCATTCTAATGAAGTTGTTCTGCTTAATATTTTGTAGAAACCATAATACATTTTTAAAGATTTTTTTCTGTATAGAAAGTAAAAAAAAACATTTATTTGAAATTAACAGTGTATAAGTTTTGACTGTCACTTTTGATAAATTTATAGCATCCTTGCTGAATAAAAGTATGAATTTCTTTTTGAATAGCCATTGTATACAAACTAGAGTCAGATAATGTACTTTACCACAGTCCTATGTCACAAACACTTAATCAGGACTACTGTTGCGTTATTACTGCAGTGATTTTTCAAAATGTGAACACTGTTTAAACGGCAAAAAATTAAAAAATAAAATAAAATAAACATTACTTCTTCTCCCCACAGCTGACAGTTGACTGGAGATAATGATATGGTGCGAGAGGCCTGGCTAGTACAATATTACACAAGTACTGTAGTTTGTCTAGGGGATAACACTATAGCCAGGGTGTCTGTCTGCAACGTAAGATCTGTCCCTGCATGATGCAAATTGATCTGGGAATCAGCCCAAAAAGAGATGTATGCCTGTATTTGTGTGTGTGTGTTTTGTGTGTGTGTCAGCATGGGGATGCCCAGAGAGAGGTCACTCATAGGTGAAATCACCACCTCCATCCCAGTGGCATTCTACTGAGTTTGGTCTGGCATGAAGAGTTTACAAGTTGTAAGAACAGAGAAATTGAACATACAGATTGTTACAAAATAAACAGAACGTAAACACTTGTATAAACACTAACTGAGTTGTGTAAATGTGTAAAATGTATTGCTGTGAATTGTAGGTCAGTATAAGGATATATCCTTACCAAAAAGTAGTATACTTCAAGTTTATTTTATTAAGTATACTTAAGTAAAGTTCAAGTATATTTTTAAGTATACTTTATGTAGTAAGTATACAAATATCAGTGTACTAGTAGTATACTTGTAAGTGTACTATTTCAATACTCCTTGGGACTAAATTGGCCCACTTTCTAGTATATAAAAGTATACTTTTAAGTATACTTTAAGTATAACAGTAGTAAACTTTGAGTACACAACTAGTTTACATAACATTTTTTAGCTTGTACTGCAACTATACTAAAAGTGAACTTATAGGTATACTGATAGTTTACTAATTAAATACATGTAGTAGCATTTTTAGTACACTTTGAAGTATAGTCTCAGTAAACTACTCGTTTAGTAGTTTTATACTGCAAGTATACTCGTAAGTTTTCTTTAAATGAACTTTACATCATACTTTAAGTATACTACTATGTCCCTATTTAGGTATTAATTTGTAAGTATATTTCTGAGAAGTACATAAAAAGTTAACTAAAAGTATACTTTCCTATTTTTTTGTTTAAAAGAAGCATACTAATAGCACAATGAATAAACTTCTTTTTCGTAAGGGTATTTCAAAACCACTTTTTGTAATTTCTAGTACTTGCTCATAATCTCTTTGAATTATTCTTTGCGCACAAAAAGTATTCTTGTAGCTTCATAAAATGATGGTTGAACCACTGATGTCACATGGACTATTTTAATGATGTCCTTACTA
>NW_015547688.1:2123561-2140165 GCF_001515605.1 Sinocyclocheilus anshuiensis
TTTAACAATGTCCTTACTACCTTTCTGGACCTTGAACGTGTCAGTTACACTGCTGTCTTTGCAGGGTCAGAAAGCTCTTGGATTTCATAAAAAAAATGTCTTAATTTGTGTTCCGAAGATGAACGAAGGTCTAATGGGTTTGGAACGACAAGAAAGTAATTAATGACAGAATTTTCATTTTTGGCTGAACTATCCCTTTAAGATTTGTTAATGTTTTAAAAAGAAGTCTCTTATGCTCACCAAGGCTCCATTTATTTGGTTTAAAATGCAATTAAAAGGTAATATTGTGAAATATTATTACAATTGAAAATAACTGTTATCTATTTGAAAATGTTTTAGTGTAATTTATTCCTGTGATGGCAACGCTGAATTTTCAGCATCACTACTTCAGTCTTCAGTCTCACATCAGTCTTAAAAAGTCATTCCAATATGATGATTTGGTGTTCAGTTATTATTTGTATTATTTATTATTTATTATTTTAATTATTAACAATGGTTCTTCTTATCAATGTTGAAAACAGTTTTTGCGGATTAATGTTTTTATGAGAATCAAATTATAATTTTTTTCTTTAGGGATTCTTTGATGTATAGAAAGTTCAAAAGAAGACCTTTTTTAATAGAAATCGTTTGCAACTTTAAAAATGTCTTCACTGTCACTTTTGATCAATTTAATGCATCCTTGCAGAATAAATGTATTAATTGTCTTTTTATAATCGTTCTTACCTTTAACTTTTGAATGGCAGTGTATCACCGTTTCCAATTTGAAATTGTAATAATATTTTATATAATACAATATTTTTTACTGTATTTGTGATCAAATAATTACAGCCTTAGTGAGCATAAGAGAATTTGTTTTTTTATTTATATATTAAAAATCAGTATTATTCCAAACTTTTGACCAGTGGTTTATTTGTGTCAAAATCAACTCCAATTGCATATTTTTAGGGTCTTGGTCTTGTCAAGGACTTATGATCATGTGGTTTCGGTCTTCACTCAGACTCAACACTCTTCTGCTCTCAGTCTTCACTAAGTGAGCTTGAATCAGCCGGTCTTGGCTACAACACTATGTAATTAATTTGATAAATGAATCAGCATATCCTGTAATTAATTAGGTTAAATTTTGCATCTATTGACAGTCCTAGTATTTTCATGTACAATGAGCAGCACCTCTTCATCGAATCCCAGAGTTCAAAGGCACGCTGGAGGACAAAGTTTCAAAGTTCATTTGCTGATGCCATTTGAAAGGCTCTCTCTTAAAGTGGAGAAATCAATAGTGGTATTAAATCCTTAGAGCTGGACCAAGAGGGAATGAAACGGAGTGAGAGACTGTGATCTTGCATCACAAGCAGTCTGGCGGCACTCAAGCCTTATCTAAAGCCATAGTGCCGGAGACTTAGCGCCATATTTCACAGCAACCACACACGGTAACGCTACTGCATGCGTCTGAAACAGCTCCAAGTCTGTGGTGTTTTTATGGAGTGTTGGAGAGACAAGGTATCTGTCACCCTGAGCGCAAGTGGGATGTCGACCACGCAGAAACTCTGAGTGCCGTACTACGAGTCGCACTCAGGTGCACACAATCTCTGCCACAGCGTGCAAGAGCTCGATGAATAAAACATTCTGTGCAAAGGAAAACATTTGGATTACTCAAGAGCAAAGACAAATACCTTTTAAGTTCCATTTGATATGACTTGCTCAAGTAAATTATTCATTCTCTGAGGGGGAGGCTTCGTGACAAATCCAACAAACGTTGCGTTCAAACTACACGTCTGAGGTAGGCCTGTGCACTTTTGTGCTACTGTAAGTATCTCTGAAATACTCGTAAGTTTGGGATGTTTATTCCAGCCTGCAAGACCAGGGTGTTTTTATGCAATTAACAGTTATTTAACAGATGAGGTTCGTAGTGTAGAAATTGCTAAATGGTGTTGTAAACAACTTTTACATGCAGGCTCGGCACAGGATGCCTGCAAGGGAGCAAAAATCATGCTTTTATTGTGTCATTAGTCTTGTTATACCGATCCAGTGAACATATTATATTTGCACACAGAGACAAAAAAATAAAAATAAATAAAATGCATGTATTCGAGAAAATGCAACAAGAAAAAAGAAGACATGCAATAATAAAATAGGAATGCACAATATATTAGTACTATATGGGTTATTAGTCAATATTTTGATTGAATCGTTTTTTTGTGGGTATATATTGGTTAATATTTAGTATTTACTTGTGCTCATTTCCCCTGTTTTTAACTTTAGATTACTTTTGCCAATTTAAGCAAATCTCAGAATGGATTTTTTAAATTATTATTTTTTACTTTATTTAGACAAAATAGTGTAGAATTTTGCTCATCAAAGCTGCATTTATTTGATAGTATTTTACAATGTTACTGTTTTTATTACAATTTAAAATACTGTTTTCTATTTAAATATACTTGACCCTGGAGCACAAAAGCAGTCTTAAGTCGCCGGGGTATATTTGTAGCAATAGCCAACAATACATTGTATGGGTCAAAATTATCGATTTTTCTGTTATGCCAAAAATCATTAGGATATTAAGTAAAGATCATGTTCCATGAAGATATGTTGTAAATGTCCTACTGTAAATATATAAAAAATTAATTTTTGATTAGTAATATGCATTGCTAAGAACTTCCTTTGGACAACTTCAAAGGAGATTTTCTCAATATTTAGATTTTTTTTGCACCCTCAGATTCCAGATTTTCAAATAGTTGAGTATCAGCCAAATATTGTCCTATCCCAACAAACCATACATCAATGGAAAGCTTTTTTATTCAGCTTTCAGCTGATGTATAAATCTCAATTTCAAAAAAATTGACTCTTATGACTGGTTTTGTGGTCCAGGGTCACATATTTAAAAATGCAATTTATTCCTGTGATGGCAAAAATTAATTCTCAGCATCATTACCCTAGTCTTCAGTGTCATATGGTCCTTCAGAAATCTAATCAGAAATCAGATTTGGTGATCAATATTTTTTTTCTGACCAAAAGAACAGCATTTTAGAATAAAAATCTTTATAAATAATAAAAGAAAAATCTACAAGTATTAAAATGAAATAAAATAGTATAAAATAAAATATTTCTAATCCCCAAAATTTGAATGATGTACATATATGAAATAATTATTGGTTTCGACTGCAATTTTATTATTGATGCAATGCTTGGTAAAAAAAAAAAAATCCTTGCGTAACTGCCAGTGTTTGATAAATGTCAGTGAGAACTGAAAAGATAAGACTGTCTAATGACATAAAAAAGGCTGAATGTCTCTTTGATAAGCAGGGTTTTTTTGGATGGATATTACACATGTGCTTCTGTGCAACAGCTGCCCTACCAGCTTTGAAGTAAAGCACATTTGCTGTGAAATAAGCCCCTTTCATTCACACTCACAGATGCACCGTGTTTCAGCGCTCCTCACCACATCACATAACCAACATGGTAAATGAGTAAGCCATTTTATGTGACTTTGGCTGATGGCTGTTCATTCAGTCAGAGGAATTCTCGCTGTTTAGATTCATGTAGTGAATCATTTTGATAATACTAGGCTAAATCTCATCTGGCGAATGGATTGGGCCTTGGTCTCCTCCAAACGGTATTGCTAGCCGAGAGCCTCAGCTCATCAATCTGTCATGAAGCATTGATGGGCACGTCATTGCCGTAAGATAGTTGGAGCAGTGGATGTGATTGACACGGCAGGAGTCCCTGCTTGGGCGCCGCCTCTGTTGGCATAGTCATCCTTTTCTAATGAGGAGGACCCAGTGTAGACGCACGTAAACAATACGGCAAGAGAAGAGCGCAAAGCAGGAGGGCAGGAGTGAATGTGCTGTCAACAAGCAAAATATAGACTAGTGCTATTTGTTGGGGGGCAAGCTGCTGCTTCGTAGCTTCTGAGAAATAATGTGGTTTCTTGGCTGATGTTTCTAGGCTCATTTCCTCTCTCTAATTATGTTTTTTTCTTTCTTTTAGACGAGTTTGAAAAGCGAATATCATACGATTTTAATCACCTACCTGTTTAATCGTACTTCAGAGTGGCATTACGGTTTGCTAGCAGCGCTTTCGCTATTGTTTATGCTATTTACAGCCTTCGCTTTGATGGTAATATGTTTGAAAAGGGGTCCAATTTCCCACTCAGAAATATTTAATTGATCAAGTTTAATCATGTCAGGTTATTAATTTAAAGATATCACCTCGGAGGGAGTGTTTCCATTTCTCTTCCGTCACTCTTGAGATGTATTCTGTCTGACATAGGCTTAATCGGCAAGCGTTAATTGCTCATCCTCCTTTTGAAAGTCTGAAAAATTATATTCATTGTGCCACAATCCATTTCAAGTGATTTAAATTATTCGAATGAGAGGAAGTAGCGTAATAGACTGATTGCTGCCAGCAATTACGGTTTATTAAGTCAAACAGAAAATGCACTGGTGAGAGTCAGTGTGCCAGGAATACATAAATTATTATCTAGGAATCATCACCCTGTAATGAATTTTCCGTTTAAAAAAACCTGCAGGAAATGTAAAGGTTTAAAGGGGTAGTAAATTAGCATAATATACTAACCTTTATGGCGTTCCAAACCTGTGTGACTCTGTGGAATGCAAAATGAGAAATGTATTAATTGTTCAGTTATTTGCATTGGTACTGCGGATTTTTAGGATTGAAAATGGATGCAAAAGTATCATTAAAGTGGTCCATATGTCTCGTGCTGAATTTCAAGCCAGTGAACTCAAGAGCCAAATCAGTCTGATTCTTGGACAAATCATTCAGTCCAGTTTTGTGAACTACATAAACAGATTTATTCAAAAGCTCCGATTCAAAAGAATAATTCATTCTACTTCTCTCATGAACTCATCAATCAAGATATTTAGTGAATAAAGTAAATTTACACAACAATATTACATTGTAACTTCAGAAGACTTCAAATTAGTGCACAAGTCTTATAGACTATTTTTATGATATATTTATAGTGTTGTTTTGTCATTTTTGAGCTTGACAGCCTCAGTCCTTATTCACTTGGCTAGGATATTCTTCAGAAATCCACCTTTTGTTTTGCACATAAAGTCATAGATTTGAAACATTATAAATTAATCCAATTTTTTTTTTTGAGTGAAGTATTGCCTTAATTCAAATGTGCCCACATTAAAGTGAAGAGCATAAAATCTTATGACAAATTCTCAGTAAACAGTGTCTTCCACGGTATATAAATCATCCGGTTTTGGATGATTAATTTAAACAGAGCTGAACTTCAATTTACATTGAAATAGGTCTCAGGATTCAAGTTCATTTCAAGCGGGATGTGTCTGTTCGAGTCTGTTTTATATGCACAGACGCAGTGTGTGAGGTCTGCAGCGGTGCTTTTATTAACACTGCTGTATGTGCGGCATGCTTGTCTGATGGCAAACCGCCTTGCTGAGCTCTCTGTTGCTGAATGTTTGGCTGTGTGTCAGCATTGTGGCTTTATCTGATCCACAAGTGCATTACTAGTTCCTCTAAGTCCCTTTAATGAATCAACTGTGGCAAGACCCATCAATACCCAGACGTTGACTAATGCCCTGAGTGCAATCACTCTGCAAGTGAATTTTTCCATTATTGAGAGTTCTCCAAGTAAACGGCCAAAACAGACTGCATGAGACCTGCATGCAATTATCTTAATATCGATTGAGGAATTCCATCAGACCTGGGTGTTTTCTGCTTTTTTAAGTAACATATTTTATTTAGGTGCCAGATTGCATGCTCTCTAAGGACAAGATGCAAAGCTAAAGCAATCTTTATGTTTGCTCAAGGAAATGCGATTCTGCCTGGATGACCAAGGTTTTCATTATGACTCAAGATTCCTCATACCTGTATTTTTATTTCAGGTTATTCTGCTGTCAAAAGCTAAATACACTAACTTCACATTTTGTCTTGAGTTATGGCCAAAGTTGAGTGTTTCGACTGTGACGTGACATGTGACAGGCGGTTTTGGCTCAGCTGTGCTGAGATTCTGAGAAAGTGGAGTGTGAAAATTGAAATCAAATCAATCAAAACTTTTGGAACTTTCTTCCCCCCCCTACTTTAATTGTTGGTGTAGTTACTTTGTTTAGCCTTTATAGGACAGTATTAAAGACCTCATGAAATCAGTTTTGGCTGTTAGTCCATGTCTATTAGCTTTGAGGCCATCTATATCAATGGTTTTCAACCTTTCTGACTCAAATTCATATTCAAAGACCCACCCCATACAGGTATTTCCAGTATTTCTGCTATAATTATGACACAGCTGCTTGTTTTCAGACTTTTTTTATTAATTAAAACTGGTAGTATTCATATATTAAATTCATCAACTGTGATTCATTTTTTTGATTTCAGAAATTTCAACTGTATGTTCATCAATAAGAACAATTATTATTGAGAGGGGAAAAATAAATAAATTATTGCATTTTACATTTTGGTTTTATGATTTTTTTCTAGCATTTTAGATTAGATTACACTGTAATAAAAAATCTGATAATGTCCTATCAGAAAATTACCAATACATTTCCATTACATTTCCTTCAACCGTAAAACATGATGCAATGCATAATTCAAACAATGGGTTAAACACCTGTAAAAAAATCAAAACATATATGTCTTCCACATTAACACAGAGTGTAGAATTTGATATTTTTTAAATTTACTAATAGTAATTGTTCATTTAAATAATTTTAAATAAACTTGGAAATTTGCTGAGGCCCCTTAAGGGATTCATCCACTAAGGCTGAGAATCACTGATCAAGTTTACTCCCAAACATTTACAAAATTAGTTTAACTTAAAATTTATAGAAGTTGCAACATCACTGAAAAGAGATTTGTTCATATATTACTGGCAAAAGAAAACTGTGTCAAGCTATCCAATATCAATCTGTTTTAAGGTGGCTATTATATTTGCAGCTTTGTATTCTCATTCTCATTCAGCAGTTGCTTAACTGTCAAAGTACACAACCCACAAACTACCATTTTTTGCTTGTTTTAGTTAAAAAATGACACACTTCACCTTTAAGGAACCATATTTGCTGAATCCGAGTGTTAATTGTTGACTGTGAAAGTCGTTCACATAAGATTATTGTTTATTGTCTGAAACTTTATTTCTCCTGACTGAAAAAGCTGGGTTTTAACAATGCCATCATGAATATGAACTTTTACGGTGCCGTAACTGCTAAAAGCAGATAGTGACCCATGTAAGAGCATGATATGTGGCCATGTGTGATTACTGGGGCTTCCATCAGCCGTTTAGCTGCACAGGCACAATGTGCTCTGAAACAGGCTCACAGGGGGTTTAATGAGCACCCAGCGGATGAGATTCAACACTGGCAAATTGATTTTCCACATTTATCAATGGGGAATGTTTAAATGGGCAGGAATTAAAGCATGAAAGAGCTGAGAGATAGTGCTCTCTCACGCTCGGCTCTCAGACCTGTAACCTTAGAGATGGAGCATGGGAGAGAGCTGCCTGGTGCGCTTACGGGGCAACAGCATGTACGGCAAACATTACAGAAGGTGAGAGCGAGCTTGTTGAGCACACGCTGAAATGCCTTGCTCGGCAGTTTCTTTCCCATCATGCCTCCTGCAGGGCAGAGCGAAAGCTGGCTCCTTGCTGAACACGGGTCTGATGAAGGGCCGAGCATGTAAACCCGGCCAGGGCCGTGTCCTCTCCCCATGAACAAGTCTTAGGTGAGCTACTGAGGATGACCCTGCACATGTCAAAGCTCGGTTATTATAGGTTTTCATGGAAGCGGCTGCTCCGTGGCACTGTTAAACCTGTTTAAACTTCCTGTCATGCAGGATGCCTCCAATAAATGCTTTTAATTTGCAATCTGCACTTGTTTGTTTACAGATTTGGACTGCATCCCATCGTTTGCTCCTCGCTGACAAGCATGATAAACATTTAGAGGGCATCTGTATGAGAAACGTGATCTGTAGGACTTCTATCCCCATCCCGTGGCTGCCGACACTCACCCAAACATGAAAATTCGGTCTTAATTTTCCACCTTCATCATGTCGTTCTAAATGTTTATCCTGCAGAACACATGAGAATCTATTTTGAAAAATGTTTAAGCTGTTTTGCCCATACAATGAAAGTCAATTGGAAAGTCTATTTTATTAATAATATTTTTTTTATATTATTTAATATTCATATACTGTTAATTAATATTAATGTTAATTAATATTCACATTAATATTTTAAAGAGATCATCCAAAAACTCCAACCTATATGACTTTTTATTTTGAAGAATGTCGGTAACCAAACTGTTTTAGTTACCATTGACTTCCATTGTATGAACTAGAATTAAATAAATAAATAAAAGTATAAACAAACAAACAAATAAATAAATAAATACAAATAAAAATACTAAAACGTTTCTCAAATGATCTTCTTTTATGTTACATAGAAGAAAAAGTCATAAGGTTTGATACAACATAAAGGTGTGTAAATGATGACAGAATATTAATTTTTGGGTGAACTATCACTTTAATTAAAAAATAGGTGAAGTCTGTCTTCGATCACATTCTTGTGCAGTCTCTTTACAGACAGGCAGCTTGCTAGAACCCTACACATTTCACGATCCCTCCCTTTCAGAAAACACCCTCATAAATTGCATTTGATTGACAAGATGAGCTGCGGTGTTAATTATAAATTCATCAATGGCATGACAAAGTAGTCTTTTGTTGCTGGCGGAATGCTCCATTTGTCAGCTGAGTGAAGAAAAATGTTTGAAATCTGCGTTTGCTCCACTCAGTATCATTTTGTGTGGAAGTTAATATTATGAAATGTCAGCGCTAATTCATTCTGGTTGGCTAAAAAACGCTTTTATTGTTCTCCGAAGTTGAGCATTGTGCACTAGAAGCAGATAGAGTAGGGATGTTCAGATCTTATCATGCAAAAAGATGGACTCAGCAGCACAGTGTTATTCAATAGAGCTCCAGTGGTCTTCCTCATTGTCTGTGGAATTACCTGAATTAGAGTCCAGCCACACTAATGGCCCTGATGACAATACTTATCCCACATCTATTTCTGGCAGGACTCGCCAACTGATTGGACACGCCGCAGGCCTTCATTTCATTCCCAGCCAGAGATTATCACAGCGATTGATCCAGAGCCGTGCAACACGAACAGACGCATTAAGGATTCCAAACCCTCCATCCTCAGTCAAAGGGTGAGGCGCAATGCCTCTATTGACTGATAGCTTTATGTTGGATGAAGGACAGAAAGTTTCTCTGATGATATAAGTGCTACCTAAGCTGAGAAATGCTTAAGAATATAGAGTATACAATGCATTGAAATAAGTGCAGACTCCAAAATGAACATTTGAGAACCACCATGTGAGTAAAAACTGTTTTTGGTAGGCAAAGGATAGTTCACCCAAAAATGAAATTTCTGTCGTTAATTACTCACCCTCATGTCGTTCCAAACCTGTAAGACCTTCGTTCATCTTCAGAACACAAATTCCAGAGCTTTCTGACCCTGCATAAACAGCAACACAACTACCATGCTGGAATGTGTAAATTCTTATAAAAATATATATTTTTTTCATTTAGTACTGCCCTTCAGAAGCTGCTTCCCTGAAGATAGAATGCATTGTGTTGCCTTCTGAAGCGTCATTAGTCATGCTGTTCTTTTGAACTTTCTGTTTGTCAAAGAATGTAAATATGTTACTGTTTTAACAAAAATATTAAGCAGCACAATTGTTTTCAGTATTGATAATACTAAATATTTCTAGAGCAGCAAATCAGCATATTAAAATGACTTCTGAAGGATCATGTGACACTGAAGACTGGAGTAATGATGCTGTAAATTCAGCTTTGCTATCACAGAAATGCATTACATTTAAAAATATGTCAATAGAAAATATTTCAGTTTAGATTTTATATTGTATCCGCTACAATGGTTTAACTTTAGACCTTGGATAAGAGAATCTCATGCCGATAACAGTAGCTAAATTTAACAGCAGCTGTAGGTCATGTATACAAACAAGCTTAAAAAGGGTGTCTATTTTTGGCTACTACAGTAGTACGTTTATTGTTCTTGGCTACTTGAGCTGTGAGAAACCTAAACTCCCCGAGCAAAGCGGGTTGCTTGAGGACTCGGGATAATTAGTTCCACTTTTGTCTCTTATTTCCTGATTAGACTCCAAAGTGCTGCACTTCTCTCTTTCAGCACCGTAAGGGAGACCTACGGAGGAAATTAATCTTCTACGTATCACAATAACTACAAAAATATGAGTCCATGTTTAATTAATAGCTACACTCTTAAAAATAAAGGTGTTTCACGATGCCATAGAAGAACTTTTTTGTCTAAATGGTTCCATAAAGAACCTTTAACATCTGAAGAACCTTTCTGTTTCACAAAATGTTCTTTGTGGTGAAAAAAGGTTCTTCAGATTACGAAAAGGTAAGAAAGACATGGTTCTTTAAAGAACCTTTGACTGAATGGTTCTTTGTGGAACCAAAAATGGTTCTTCTATGGCATCGCTGTGAAGAACCTTTTGAAGCACCTTTATTTTTAAGAGTGTAGCTGAACATCAAGAGTTGTTTTGATCTAAAAATAGATATATCAGCAAACTGTACGCGCTCACACATTTATTAGGAAAATTGTTGATCTTTCAAGTCCTGTTTTTATGAGTGTCTGTTTTTAGTAAACACCATCTTATCAACAGTGAATGTATTACCGGTGAATTAAAGCGTGCTTGCAGAGCTATAGCTAGCTGAAAGTCCGTGTGGTCATGTCAAGTGAACCATCCTCCGTTTCTGAAAGAATCTCTTTATGAGCGAGCAGTCTTGCTTTGCCATGCTCCAGAAAACAATCCGAGATTACTTATTTATCGTGAACTCAATACATTTCATAGCTCTATATGCTCTGAAAAGACGATGCTCGCAGCCAAAACCGAAGCCGAAGCCAATAAACGCTTATGATGAAAGGGCCTGTTCATCCTTCCACCCTACATACTCCGTATAATAACTAATTACTGTCTGTGTCAGTCAAGATATCTTCTATAGATTAAGCACAAAAGTCATTACAGTACTTTAGTTAGCTCTATAAGAGCTCCGTCGTTGTATAATCCGTGAGAGCAAGAATAGGAGGGTCGTACATTAATCTCATTTCCACAAAGCTGTAATTCGGGCCATCCTTTGGAAAATATTACAATTCCGACGCAAATCTTCCCCATAAAAGAGGCCTGATAAATGAATGATTT
The DNA here is from genome assembly GCF_001515605.1 of Sinocyclocheilus anshuiensis. Taxonomy (NCBI): domain Eukaryota; kingdom Metazoa; phylum Chordata; class Actinopteri; order Cypriniformes; family Cyprinidae; genus Sinocyclocheilus; species Sinocyclocheilus anshuiensis. The sequence continues at coordinate 2,134,778 of NW_015547688.1, forward strand.
CCCTCGAGCAAGGTGCACCACAAAACCACCGAGACGAGCCGTGATTATGCATTCCAAAACACAACGCTTGCTCTTTCTTTACACAGACGTGCATGTCTTGCACTCCATTAAAGTGGCTGTGACAAAAGAATGCAATGTCTGCCGTTGTGAAACTGTAATGTGCTTTTATAGGGCAGATGCTAAGTGTACATCTTTGAAGTGGTGTTGCGTTGAGTTTGACATTTGTAATATTGACAAAATGGATGTTTCATGTGTCTGTATATTACATTTTGTTCTGGATTGGAAGTTAATGTGGTTGGAAACTGAAATAAAACTGTGGAGTGCAGCTAAAAAGTAATTCGCAACACAGATTAATGACACCTGAAAATCTAAGAAAGGCTGAAAAGAGATACAAAAGGAAAACCTATATGAAAATTGCTTTGGGTAACGAAGTGTAACAATAAAAGCTGACTTAAAGAAGCAGTTAGTACAGGTGTTGATATAATCATTCTTTTCATTTATTCTCATGTGTACTCCAGGCTATTTAGTCTCTTAGAGCAGAAATAATCTTCAGACTTTCTTGTTTCTCTTTGAAATTATGTTGTATATATTACATTTAGGAAAACTGCCAGAGCAGATGCATTTTTTTGCTCCACACTGAGCAGATTTAGTTTTTTAGTTTTCTTTTATAATGTCTGTATTTTATGCAGTTTTGAACAATTTCCCAGGTTTTCGGTGATAGATCAAAATGCCAGAAATATATCAAATGCCATCTGTATTCTTTATAGGCCGTGATGAATCAATTAGCATTGTGGATTTCGAAAACCTGGTGAGTCAGCCTGGAAATAGCCCCCCATAAGACGCCATTTTCAATAATCAAATGTGTACATCTGCTGTGAGTAATACTCGGCTGCAGTAGGTCTGCCTCCATATTTTGTGTCTGATGAACTACAAATAACAAGAGAGGAAATCCATTGCAGCATATGGTAGTATATCTTGCATGATACATCACAATTACGCTGCTGCTCCGTCCGGCTCTCAGAGGCCAATTAGAATATCCAGAGCATGATGTCAGACATCATTGGTATTTTGAGACAGATTGCACTGAGCTAAAACATTCCTCCTCTCTCTTATTAGAACATATGAGCACTTCTGTGTGTAGTCAGGTTTCATTTTCAACAGTAATTCCTAAACTCTGGGCCAATGCATGATGTAATGATCTTACTCTCGCGGAACCAGACCCCAGCAAGAGGTCTGGTCCACATTGCAGCTTATTCTGGCCAAGAATTGCACATTTAGAAAGGAAGAGTATTTCTGAGCAAAATGTGAAGTGACCAGTCACAGTTTTAGTTTTACTCCATGTGTTGTTTATTGGAAGGTTTGTATGAAATAGTTTTGACCACAATATAGGGCTGAACGATATGTCCAAAATATTATCACTTTTTTTTCAACATTATTCAATAACCCCCTATTCTGTTTTTTTTTTCTTCTAATAATCAACAATAATAATAATAACTACAACAACAACAACAATAATAATAATAATAATTATTATTATTATTATTATTTAATAATGGTATTTCCCAAATAGTTCTGCCTAAATAAATAAACAAATACATACATACATACATACATACATAATTAACTAACTAACTAACTAACTAAATAAATAAATAAGAGTTGTTAAAATATAGTTCTTAATCTTGATCTCAACTCTCTGTTTCTTTAATTAACACAGTAGATTATACTTTTAGAACATTTATAGAAAAACTTGATATCCTTGATCTCTGATAAATCTCCTGTATAATAATCATAGATTTAGTGTGAATAGTGTAAGTCTTTTATGGTAATAATTCTCTATGAGAAAATTCCCTAGTAGATGTTGCCCTGACTGAACTTGTGTTGAATTTGTGCCAGCACTGAGGGTATGTAAAGGCATCCCATCGGCCCTCCCTGGTAAAAATCAATTCAGAAAGGCAGTTCTGTAGCAAAAGGCAGATTTTATGCTTGTATTTTTGGTCTAAGTGTTTTCTGGCTATTTGGAGGTCGAACAGTTCAATCTTTACTCTCTCCTCATCTCACTAGGGGTAAACGGACAGTGTGGCTTTTGCTTTTCTTCCTCCAGGCCTAACATAGACAGAGTTACTCAGATGTGAAATCACGTTTACAGAGGCCTCTTCAGTATTTTTCTTCGTCTCCATCTCCTGCTGCTGCCAGTCCACAACACGAGGAAGCGTGCAATGTAATCCGACCGTCTTTTATTATAATTCTCTTGATGGCTTTTGTGTGTGTGATCCCATGAGTGTGGGATTGATATCTCTCTGAGTGACAACACAATATCACAATGCCTTTTTTTCCTTTCCAATTAAAGTCACATTTATTATGTGGTCAAAATATTTCCAGTGTTACTCGATCACCGTCATATACAAATTGCTTCTTTTAGCCTCTCTTTCAGTGGCGTTCTCCCTGCAGATCTGCAGCATGGAGGTTGTCTTAAGCCATTCGTCAAAGAAGCCCCGCTCAAAGGCGGGCTCTTGCATCAGTAGGTACCACCCCGGAGCATTAAAGGGATTCTCAGAAATGCTCAAGAAATGAGCCTCGTGATTTTTCTGTCTTAAAATAACCTGAAAATCAGCATTAGGGGCAGCCGCTAGAGGAAGCCCCATCAGTCCTCGCCAACGGCATCCGTTCATTCAAACCCCCTCCCATCATCCTCTGACACTTGCACACGCTGTTCAAAGTCGCAACCCTTTGAAAGAGTATTCTCTCTGCTCTTGGCCCTCGTGGCAAAGGATTCACTCACTTTTCACCCTTATTAAGCGAATATTGTTGCTGGTTCTTTTTTATTTGTACTCTGTTTAATTTATTATATTTTTATTAAAAAATATATCAAGTGAAATATTTATACTTTAAAAATTTCAGAAATTCAGTGGTGATGGAATGAGGAATAATTCTAGGCTTTAATTCTGAGGGGTTTATTTCACAACAGTAACTGACTGAATGTACATTTTATCTCTCTTATTGCAGAAGTACTTACCAAATAAATAGCTACTGTACATTGACATTAAATATTGATATGTGACCCTGGACCACAAGGGTCTTAAAGGGGTCATATGATGCTATTTCAATTTCTCCTTTCTCTTTGGAGTGTTACAAGCTCTTGGTGCATAAAGATCTGTAAAGTTGCAAAGACTAAAGTCTCAAATCCAAAGAGATATTCTTTATAAAAGTTAAGAGTCAACCACGCCTACCTAAAATGCCTCATTTAAACACGCCCCCACATGTCTACGTCACGATGTGGGAAGATTTGCATAACGCCGCCCAAATGTTCACGCAAAGAAAGAAGGCGTAACTTTTATTCTCGCTGTAGTAGTATTATTGCTGCCGCCATGTCGTGAAGACGCTGTGTGTTTCGTTGTGAAAGCTGTCCTATCCTAACAAACCATACATCAATGGAAAGCGTATGATGTATACATCTCCATTTCGAAAAATTTACACTTAAGACTTGTTTTGTGGTCCAGGGTCACATTTTAGTTAACACTATTTTATTTTATTTAACTTGTAAATAGCTTAGAGTTTTAATTAAGAACAAATAATCCTTCACAGTGTAGAAAAGCAATCTGTTAGAAAAGCAAACACTACACAAAAAGTGGCAAAAGCAATTTAGAAATTATTGTTAATCTGCAAACCAAGCTACTTTTCTATGTACTTTACTTTTAAGACGTGACCATTTGTAAGGTGAATGTGCCGAGGCTTCCACTATACAAAATGTTACACTTATTACTGCAAACTGGTATTTGGTATGATATTATTTTAATTTATTATCATAATCATAAGCACACTGGTTTGTAGGGCAAATGGTTTTAAAGTTTACGGCACTTTGTTCTTCTTCTAGTTATTTAACTGTAGCGGCTAATGAATCGGACGTCTCACACATGTACGAGAAATAGCTTACTTCCCCATTGAAAAGTGAGGTGGATAAACTGGTTAGCAAGTATATTCAGCTGCAATATAACATGTTTTAATTAAACTATTAACTATTAAATACCAATTTCAGATTATTCTATCTAATCCAGTTCTTTCTCTCTCTGGCTTTTTTTTGTTTTTGCATTAGGGGCCATTCACACAGAACAGGTTTTTGCGTTTAAACACAATGCATAGTAGTGGAATGAAAAGAAAAAGAAAAAAGAATGCAAGATCTTGAGACGTTGAACTTCTTTTAACTGCCTAGGATTTGCAGAGTGCCCTATCATGTGTGAGATACTGAAAAGACAAGAATGCATAGAAAATGTATGTAGAATTTATGTAGAAAAACAATGGAAATGAGTGCAGCTGAATTGCAAAAACATGTTTCGTGTAAATAACCCATAACTTGCTCGAAGCCAGTTATTCTGTCTTGCTGTATAAAGGTCAGAGGTCAATAACATGCATAACGAAAGAAGCACAGAGTTCTGTAGATAAAATTATCTTCATTTCAATAATCAAATTAACCATATGTACCATTTGTACTTCCCTGCACATGTAGATGTTTTTTTTGTGCTTTTGTTTGTACAGGAAAAAATTATTTTGCTAGTTCTTACTGATTTATACTGATAGCAAGATAATTAATATCTCTCCCCTTTTTTTCAATTGTTTTGGTGTTGCACATGCAAACAGACGTTCTGTATATTTCATAATAACCACATGCAGAGTTCAGCATGACTGGAATGAGCAGTGAAGTCAATAAAGCCCAGCTGACAGTATATTTCCCCTCTGTTGTTTGGGTTTGCCTGACTCCTTTTGGGAACAAATAGACTGACACACACTGATAATAAAAAGGCCTTGTCAGTTCGCTCCAAACAAATATGCCCTTCATATTTTTTTTCTCTCTTTTTCTCTTTTGGTTCCTACACTGCTTCATTCTTCTTTAGTCCGTTGCTCTTTTTACCTTGGAACAAGGCCCTGTTTGTACCTGTGAGGATGAGTAGAGGAAAAAAAGTCTCTTTTAATACAAAACTGCTCTGATGCAGAGAGCAAGTGCTAAAGAGGGCATTAGACCAGTGCAGTTTCTTAAAGGGGTCATATGATGCGATTTCAAGTTTTCCTTTCTCTTTGGAGTGTTACAAGCTGATTGTGCATAGATAAGATCCCTGAAGTTGCAAAGACTAAAGTCTCAAAACCAAAGAGATATTCTTTATCAAAGTTAAGACTATGCCACGCCCCCCTAAAACGGCTCGTTCTAACACGCCCCCACATATCTACCTCACTATGTGGTGTGTGTGTGTGCGTGCGTGCGTGCGTGCGCGTGTGTGTGAGAGAGAGCGAGAGAGAGAGAGACAGAGATCACATCACAGTAGAGTCAGCTGTCTTAACTGTGGCTTGTGTACTGCATCATTACTGTGTCTGTTCCCCTTTCGGGCTTGAACTGAA
>NW_015547688.1:2140351-2149426 GCF_001515605.1 Sinocyclocheilus anshuiensis
CTTTGTAGAAAACGAAGCGTTTGAGAGAGGCGGGGCATAGAGGACCTACAATAATGTACAGTATTTGAAAAATAATGTGTTTTTTGAACATTAAAGCATGTCAACATATTCTGTTACACCAAATACACAAAATAATGATCTTTAAAAAAGCATCATATGACCCCTTTAACATAAAACACGTCATTTTGCATCTACCCAGGGAGTTCCAGACCGTAGGAACAGTTCCAAAGGTCAGGAGCACCAGGATGCCGAGGATAATGAGATTATATTGAAATCATCCAAAAGCCTGTGAGTAATGCTTCTGCACCAGGGAAAATCCCTTTAACAGGTTTCTGTGCTTTATTACAGTTGGCGTCAGTGATGCATGTTATAAATGTCATAAATGTGATGAAACATAAATCATTTAGCTCTGTGGAGTTTGCATATTGGATAACATGCCATTAATGAACAGTTCTATTAACAACATCGATGAAGGAAATCAATGGCTGTTGTGTGCATTAAACACATTCTTACTGTTCTAATGAAGGCGATCGGTTAGATCAGATATTTAACCTGAGGGTGCTTCAATTTTGCATTTCAAAAGACCAGGTCTTGTTGTTGTTTTTTTTATCTGAAGCAGCTGCGGCAAAGCTAAAGAGGACCATGGCGGGGCTATTTTTGCCCACATACCCATGTGTAGCCTCCTTCACGTCAGCAGCTCAGCAGAGGCTATCAATCAGAGCTGAGCGGCAGTAGGATGCACGGGTCGCTGTGGAGCTTGTGGTTAGTGTGCCGGTGATATGCTCATCAGGACCATATGGGGTCTGATCTCCTGTGGGCACCGGCACATCCATGCTTACATCACATGTAGGTCAGAGTCTTTTCACAATGGCTATGTTCACACTGCAAGTCTTAGTACTTAATTCTTATTTAATGTTTGTAATGTTTGTTAATTTGGCCAATGTCAGATTCAAGTGTGAATTAGTGATGGTCCTGAATTGACCTGCATGTGCAAGAGAACAACCTTCACTGCTTTCTTAACCTAGTGACCAAAGAACTGCTGGTATATCAAATCTCTGGAATGACTCTCAGCACTGAATTGGAGTTGCATTGCAAAATGGACCTGTGTCAGATTTATCAGTTTGTGCTGATAAATGTAGTCCACTTCTGCCTGCAGTCCAAACATAGCCAACTACACAAGGCAAGCATTTAATATGTTTTCTATATATATATTTTTTTGTTTGTTTCCTGGCAGCTGTTAAGAAGTGGATGATGCCAGATTTACAAATAAATCACTCTTTTGATCTAATTGGTCAAACAGGTTTGCAAAAAGCTTTGAAACTGTTCATGATTCACTTTGATGCACAAAACAAAACAAAAAAACTGATATCCTTAATTATATCCATAACATCATTCAAAAAATAAAATAAAATAAAATAAAATAAAATAAAATTAAGTCTGATTGTATCCAGGTATGCACATGAGGTGTGCGTCTAAGATGGCCATGAAGAAAAAAAGTCCTGTGAGGCAAAAATAAGATGCTTTGATTTCTAAAATTCTGATTTTTTTGTATTTTTTATATAAGCTTTCCATTAATTCATTAAACTAAACATTATATTCCATGCAGTTTGTGCATAGGGCTGTTGACATGTTCCAAGTTTAGAAGTCACATTTGGAGCTCATCTTGGTTCCCGCATAAAGGAAGTGGCAGGGATGCTGGGGTTGTTGAGAGGGGCCACAGTTTGGGTTAAAGGTAGCATACGCCAGGGCAGCTGCAAAATCTGCCCTGCCAAGGATGCAGTGCTTCCAAAGCCTGCTCTGTGCCATTAAATGGGTCATTGACCAGCTAAATGGAGTCATTATGATGAGTAACTAAACGAATAGCACCCAAATCCATGAACCTCGTCTCTGTGGAGCTCTGGGTTCCGCCGCTTTTGGGGTTTCACAGGCTTTTGCTGTATGACAGCTGCCTGAGACCTCTTTCAGAGGAATGCAAATGATGCCCTGACCAGCTAATTATACCACATCAACAATTCCCTGCTTTATTGACAGTTGCAGTGCTGGAGATTTCCATGGGAAACCTATTTATTTATTTATTTGAAAAAGGTATTAGTACTCTTAAAATCCTGAGATCTCTTTTAGTCCTAGAAAAACAGCTTACTGTGTGAATGCTAGCAGGCTTGATATTAGCAAACGAAAGCTAATTATAGGTGTAAGAGTCAGGAACGCTTTAAAATGATTGTTTTTAGGCATTTACAGTAAGGGATTATAATGGTGATTATTATTGTAAGTTATTGTATAGTGTAACAACAATAAAAGCTGTTGGCTAATAACAACTCCTTATGCAAGACCTTCAAATCTAATAAGTTTCAGTACCCTTGCAATGCTAGATATATAAGAATTTGTGAAGTTCCAGTAAATATGAGGCAACAAGTTAGCTATTAAGGATAAAGTCCTAATAAGAAGCAGCGCAAACATCTTTTGTTATGCTTATTAGTGGCATGTTATTGATGTTATATATATATATATATATATATATATATATATATAATGCAAACTGAATTAAACTTTTTAGGACACTTAATTGCATGTTAATTCCAATTAAATGAAAATAAAATACACTTATTTTAATTTACATAGCTGAACTTTAGAGTGCGTTTGACCCATTATGTATGACATCATTTTTTGTCATTTCATAATTATTTTTCTTGTCTTTGAATTAATAAATGTACTGCCAAATGTATTGACAAGCATAAACTAAAATACACTTGAATGTCATTTGTCTTGAAAATTGAAAGTAATTCATTTCGAACGCAATTATATTTGTAGTTACACTTTTGTAATGAAGTTGCAATTAACTCAATTTAAAATATGTTAACTGTGATATTGAATTACATGCTACAGTTAAAATTATATTCAAGTACTTTAAATGTGCTTTAGTATACTCAAAATAAGTGTACAAAGCATGACAAAAGAATAAAACATTGATTTAAAATGTGACATTATTGCAAGGTGCACTTTTTAAAAGTGTACTTAAGTGTGTTAATAAACAGTCATGGAAGTGTGCTCTCTTTAAGTACACTTAAATGGCCTTAATATTATATTCATTCATCTTAATTTTCTGTGGCATAATGTCATTCAGACAAACATCACATTAAGGATTACGTTCTGATTGTTATTCTGAGTCAAAACACTGGTTCAAGTCTTCTCAGCCAAACAGGGTGAAAACTGTGTAATGCAAATTATGATTACAGACTTATTTAAATTCCTGGGCACTCATACTTACAGCATTTTAAAATGGCAACTCAACACAGACCTCCTCATCAGAAAGGCACATCAAAGACATCCTCAGATGGAGTCAGTCAGCACCTTCTAGTCCAATTTTACTCTGCTATTGTGGAAAGGATTCTGACATTGTCGATCAGTGTGTGGAATGGCAGTGCTGACTTCCTAACCAAAAAAAACCCCAAAAAAGAACACATCGTCACTAAAGCCTCAAAGGTCACAGGCACTGATCTCCCCTCAGATGAATCCTTGCTGCACTTTCAACACATACTGAAACGCACCCATCTCACCCAGAACAGAACTGGTTTCAACTGCTCCCCTCAAGCAGATGCCCGAGACCTCCATCAGGCGAAACATTCCCATTACAAAAAACAAGCTGTCAGACAGCTCAATTAACATTCGTACAGTAACGTACAGTATTACTTCTCTGGTACACACTATGGTCCATGTTTACTTTGCAGATCAATAGTGTCATAGCCTATATGAGGAATATATGTATCTATCTGTTAATCAGATTGCGTGTATGTATATTAAATACAGTAATGCCAAAGTTATTTTAGTAGCATTTATAATGCTATTATAGCATTTATTAATATTTTGAATTACATTGTATTGTTATATTTTAATTTTGGTAGTTCAGTAATCAATTTCAGTAACTTTACTATGTGGTTTTGTTAGTTGGAATTGTCTTTTTATATTTTTATTAACTTTATTTTTATTTCAGATTTTGTTTTAGTGCTTTTAGTTACTCAGCTTAAACTTATGTATTCAGGTTTACAAAAAAAAATATTTTTTAATTATAGTATTTATTAGTTTTCATATATTTTTTAGTAATTTTATTATGCGATTTTGTCAGTTGTATTAGTATTCGTTTTTTATTTCTATTACCATTCATTTATTTTTATTTAAGTTTTGTTTTAGTACATATCTATTTCAGTTAGATGCCAAGGCAACATTTCTAATTTTCATTTTTCATCTAATATTTATATTTAATTTTATGTCAGGTTTATCGAAGATTTATTTTGAATAGCTTTAGTTAATGCATACTTGCTTATTAGCAGAATGTCTCTTGTCTTTCTGGAAGCTGTACTTAAATTGTTCTTGTGCTCAGGCTACTTTCTCATTCTGTTCAAATGTAATACCTGAAATCTAAAACTCAAACCTTATCCCTGTAGACTGTTTTTTTCTTGTCCGTAGTTAATCGTCTTTTTGTTAGAATTTTTACATTGCTGTGCCGAACATTCATTAGCACTCTGGGTGGATGTGCATGGAGCTCACAGAAAAAGACGTACTGAATTAATGGAGTGTTAATAATCGCTAACTCATTAGTGTCATCTTATTTGCATAGCATATCATTGCATCTTTTGAGCAGTGAATATTAATTTCCAAAGGCATGAAGTATTGCGAGATATAAATAGAGGAATTATCCATGGGTAAACCACTCATCATGAAAAAAAAGTCAAAGCGTTGAAAAGAGCGTAATATTATTTGTCCCATGTGCTTCTTTTTAGGCAAGTCAGAAGATGTAGCGCTAATTGGCTAGGACTTTCATGGCTGCTTGATTATTATTATTAATATATTTCTTGTCAGTTTAAAAAGGTTAGTAAATGGCTTTGCATAATGAAAGTCCATCTCACTTTTTGCATGTTTGTTTTGATGACTAAGACGAAGTCATTGCTCTTACACATTCTAATGCGCAAAGTGACGTCTCTCCTGTATATATATGTGAATATGAAAATGAGCTTCTAATTAGTTTCTCCTTTTCTCCCACAGGGATAGGCCAGCTACTGATGGCGATTCTCAGACATGCATGTGATCACTACACAGTTTAACCAGGGTAAGTCCTCTTTGGAAAGGCTCCATGACCTGAATAGTGGCACGGCGAGAGGCTGCTCTAAAGCCCCAGTGTCCTCCTCTCTGATCGGGTCTGCCCCTTTTTAATTCGCTACTGTGAGCGTTAAGACTTTCATCGCTCCCATATCTGTAGAAGCTTTCAGACACTGAATGAACGTATACCCACATTTGAAGTGTGATAACAGATGATTTTAGTTTGTTTCTGCTTCAGTACTAGTTCTGCCAGCTGATAAAATTAAATCAGTTACATGATGTGCTGAGTAAATAAGCAAATTAATTGCATAAATCAGTGTTTGCCTAGACAAACCTTCAAGTGACTGTGATTTGGAGGCAGTCTGCTGTTTGTTTTATTTCTGTATCACTGAATATCAGCCTCTCAGTCACATTATATGCACACAGCAATCAACTTTGAAACCAAGTTTGTTGTTTATTCCAAGGTTGTTCACATAGGATGTGTTCTTGGACTATTTTTAATTGTTTGCTTATGCATACATGGCCATTGGGGCACATCATACTGTTTTTTTTCAGCGACTAGGACCATTGGCTCCATGTTTTTAAGATGTTGTGTCAAGTTAAAATTAGTTCAGCTTTGAAAAACTTGTCTGGAGACTACTGTAGTTCTGTTTTATCATGTTGACTGCTTTATATTTTGGTGGTACTTCATGCTTCAGTTGCTCTGATAGTCGGAAAATTAATTATTACAAAATGTACAAATGGGGAAGGGGTCATTAATTAAATAAATATCATTAATCATTCCAAATTAATGTGTTAAATTGACACGTTTATTTAGACAGATAAAAGAACAATTGATGATAATGACTTTAAACAAGACTGATCAAAAGTAGTGCTGTTTTAATCGATGAATCATATCCAAAATAAAAGTTTTTGTTTACATAATATATGTATGTGTACTGTGTATATTTATTATGTATATATAAATACACACACATACAGTATACATTTTGAAAATATTTACGTTTATACATTTATATGTTCATATTCTTATATTTTATATATAATATATAAACAACATATTTTTCTTAAATATATACATGCATGTGTTTGTATTTATATATACATAATAAATATACACAGTATACACACGTATATTATGTAAACAAAAACTTTTATTTTGGATGAGTTGGATCGCGATTAATCGTTTGACAGCACTAGTCAAAAGCTTCAAAAAGAAAATTTAATTATACACACCTAGATATAATGTGTCATGCTGTTTAAAAATTCATGATTTTCCAAAAGATAAAGGCTTAATCATTGGACCTTTCAGTGCCTCTAAATAAAAAAATAAGCGAGTGCCATGATATGGTATTCCAAAGCCACATAGAGGACGCTGAAAGTCTCAGATCTATTTTCATTCACGTTTTAATCATCATTGTCAGTTACACTTTAATTATCATCACAGTCTAGATCTACAGCTGACAGCCTCTGCCCGGGTCTAGAGATCGATGACGTGGACGTCTACAGAAACCGTTATGACAACTTAATGTTAGTAAGGACGGGCCGATCCTTTGATGTGTCCTTATAAATCACATTAAGTGGCAAATATGAAAGAGCTTTAATATTTGAACAAGTGAATGGCCCAGGCAATTTAATTTGCTTAGTTCTTATGGATATTCCTCTAGACACTATGCACTTGCACCGTTTCGCCTCCGAGGCTATTCACTGACAGCAGCAGCCATGTGTGTTGACTTCTTGCGTGAATCCGTTGAGTCTTGGTGCATTCATTCTAGTTCACACTGGCTGATGCAACCCAGACTGTCAGTGGGGCAATGCCAAAGAGATTAGATGCTGCTTTACTGTGCTTGTCTTCACAGGGGAGAGAACTGAGCGCAGACAATCCTCCAAATATGCACCAATTCATTAACAGCCATCCATTCTCTATACAGCTTATCCTTTGTTGGGCTGCAAGACAATTCATTAAATGTGTAAATGAATGAGAGCAATGCAAATACTTGAAAGAATATTCCATGTTCAGTACAAGTTAAGCTCAGTCAACAGCATTTGTGGCATAATGTTGATTATCCCAAAAAGTCATTTTGACTCTGTGTTTCTTTAAAAAAAAAAAAAAAAAAATAACACAGCGTTATGAAATTTAATTACAAAATAAATGCAACTGTAATCCGTTACAGTCACCGAGAAAAAATGTGCAATTAAATTGCAGTTACTTATGAAAATGTTAACGATTACATAGGTGGTTACATCTGAATATTTTCTGTAAAAATGTAGGATATGTTGAATGATATTAATTTGCTGCTTTGCTTGTTTTTGATGTGCACAATGCCTCCTGTCATTTAAAGGCTGTTTAGTAAAGCGATACTCTTCAGACTATTTTGGTTGGTTCTCTTGTTTGAATTTGCAGTGCACCACATCTGCTACTGTAATTACATCAACCCACATTGCTGCTGAAAGCTTTAGGCTACAAACTGTCTCAGAGATGATTCACTGATTAACAGATGAAAACATTCGTTAGAAATTTAGAAAAGTAATCAAAAAGTAATCAAATATAAACAGTTACATTACTTTAATAAAGTAATTGAAATAGTTACACTAATTATTACATTATAAATAGGGTAACTTGTATTCTGTAACCTATTACATTTCCAAAGTAACCAACACTGGCTGTATTAAACGAAACAGTGAGTACTTTAATGTTTATGGATTGGCCCCGTTCACTTCCATTGCAAGTGCCTCACTGCAACCAAGATCTTTGCTTTCTTTTAAAGAAAAAAAAAAAAAACCGGGAGAATTCAGATTTTTTTTCTTGCAATAATCATTATGCCTCAAATACTGTTGATTCAAATTAACTTCTTAAATTAAATTTCTTTACATTTTAAGGAAACTGATTGAGAGAGGATAGGATTATTTAAAATAATATTATACCTCTCTTCAATCAGTTTCCTTAAAATGTATTTTTGTAGGTACTGTACATATCTTCTATATGCATTATTCTATATTTTGCTGATGTACTGTATATATTTTGTTTATACAGTATCTGTACACCTGACTATATATAGGCTACTATATTGTCTATAGACCATATTCAGAACTATTTCTGCGCATTCAATACCTGGATTGTGAAGTTAGTGAATAAGACACGTTTTCCTACTGAAATACTGCATACTAAGTACTGCAGCTATTCAGTGAATTTGCTTCTCTGTGTTTTTACACATTAGCAAATAGGATAAAAAAACTCCAAAGTGATAATCAGTTGAAATCAAATGGTGAAGAAGTATTTCACCAGTGAACAAATCCTGCAATGCAATCGACAGCTTTTCGTGTGAGACTTTGTGAGATACTTCAGAACCCAGAGGACCAGACTGTCTGATGGGAGAGAGCCTTCAGAGGTTGCATTGTTAAGTCAGACAGCTTGATTTGACTGACAGTTTTCCATTATAATGAAAGGCATTTGTGAGGGGAATTTCTGTGGCAGATATTTGACATGTAGGCTACTGTCTGTCTGGAATCCTGTTTATAGAGCCCCAGGTTGATTCCAAATATACATAATATTGTCTAGCGGTGAAAATGAATGATATGGTCATGTATTCAATAATTGATGAATTCTACACCCATAAACAATATAAACTGAACAATATTATCTGGCACTGGGACACATTAGCTCTCCCGAAGACCATCAACCTCCTGAACGATGTGTGGGCTGCTGTACTGTTGTCTCACAGACTGGGCTGCCTCCTCCTCCTTCATGAATATGGTGATACATAATGTTTTTATCTCTAAACATTCACATCTATTTCTTGCCATTCCATGTGCACAAGGGAATAATGTCTAGAATGTTGTTATTGTCTATCTTATCTTATCTTATCTTATCTTATCTTATCTTATCTTATCTTATCTTATCTTATCTTATCTTATAGTATCTATCTATCTATCTATCTATCTATCTATCTATCTATCTATCTATCTATCATCTATCTATCTATC